>NC_133786.1:14813387-14819939 GCF_003597395.2 Chelonoidis abingdonii | reverse complement strand
TCAGCCCTATTCTTGGGCTGTGTGTAAGGGGCGTTCAAATATCCCCTTGGCTTGTGTTGAGGGATTTTGGATGGATGTCAAATGGAATCTTGTGGCACGTCCCCTGAGTTATGGGGGGTTTCATCTCTCTTGCTGGTGGAAGTTGTTCCACTTTAATTAAATGCAGTTTAGGCTAAGAGATGGCTGATAGCCCAGTGGGTTGGTTCTGGGCTTAGCCTGTAGGAAACAGGTGTTCAAGACTGACCTGGTTCCTCTGCCATCCCCTTTCAGGAAACGCCATGGGCTTGCTTTCCTCTTGCCTGTTGAAGCTCTTCCACTTTAGTTAAATGTGCTCTGGGCCAGCCTCCCAATAACTCTCCCTCTCTAGCCCAGTGGATATGCTACTTGCCTGGGTTGTAGGAGATCCTGGTTCAAATCCCCTTGCTGTCTGTCAGCAGGGATGTGCAGAGGGATTTCCTGCCTTCTAGGTGACTGTCCTTTGTGGTGGGCTGTTGTCTTCTTGGGATGGATGGAGAGGGGGTTGCTCACCAGTGACTCTCCCCAGGGGGTGGGGGCCCCCTGTTCACACCCCTCAAAAGAGCAGGGGAGTGCCCTGGGTGTTAAGTCCTAGAGAGGTAGCTATGTTAGTGTGGATGTGTAAAAGCAGCAGCGAATCCTGTGGCACCTTATAGACTAACTAGATATTTTGAAGCATGAGCTTTCATGGGGGAATACCCACTTGGTTGGTATTCCTATCCTGGGTGTGTATTGTGATCATGATCTTACTGCTCAGCAGCAAAGCCCCTTTAGTTCAAGGAGCAAGAGGCCCCCTTCTTCTGAAGGGGACCCAAACCACTGGACCATGGGTGGCCCAGTGGCTGTTTAATTAGCTAATGACATTGGCCCCCTCCTTCAATAGGAAACACTGAGGAATCCCTGTGATGGGCCTCTTGCTCAGCTAGGAGGGGTCTCTTCTCACCCACCAGAGGCCCTCCTGTCCCACACAGCAGGGAGTTGAACCAGGGTCACCCACAATCCAAGCGAGCACCCTAACCCCCACACCATAGAGGGACTTGAAAGCTTACCTTGCTCCGGTTAATATATAGTTAAAGTGGGACGCTTGAGCGGTAAGAGATCAAGGTGCCCCTCTCATCTCAGGGAAGGGATTTGAACCTGCACCTCTTTGCTTCCTGGGTAAGTCCCCAAACCGCAGGACTACAGTGGGAATCACACAGAGCAGCTTGGCCAATTTTCATGTCATATTTAGTGAATCTGGCCTACCTGCAACAGAAAGGACGGAGGGAGACCCCACCGCCTCCTAGCCAGGCACTTAGGCCATTCGGTTAAGAGGAAGGCAGTCACCCTTCAAATCTCATCTCAGCCAGCATAAAGGGGATTTGAACCGCAAGTAGGCACCTTCCAAAAAGGGGATCCAAACCACTGGACCACAGGTGTAGTTGTGGCCCAGTGGCCATTTAATTACCTAATGACATTGGCCCCCCCATCAATAGGAAACACTGAGGAAGCCAGCCCATTGGAATATCTCCTAGCCCAGCACTTAGAGCATTTACTTGCCAGGTGAGAGATCAAGGTTCAAATCCTGTCTCAAGCAGCATAAAGGGGACTTGAACCCCAGCCTCGGTACAACCCCAACCACTAGCCCACACAGGGCTCTTTGTTTCCCTGTTGGCCCAATGAATATGTAATGAAAGTGCAGCAGCTTCACCAGACAAGAGGAAAGGAGCCCCGGGGGCAGAATACTGCCTAGCCCAGCACTTAGGCCTTTCACTTGCCAGGTAAGAGATAAAGGTTCAAATCCCGTCACAGGCAGCATAAAGGGGATTTGAACCCCCATTCCCTTCTTCTAAAGGGGAAAATCCAAACCACTGGGCCACAGAGGGTCTCATGGTGTAAGTGTGGCCCAGTGACTGTTTAATTACCTAATGACATTGCCCCCCTTCAATAGGAAACATTGAGGGAGCCAGCCCATTGGAATATCTCCTAGTCCAGCACTTAGAGCATTTACTTGCCAGGTAACAGAGATCAAGGTTCAAACCCCATCTCAGGCAGCATCAAGAAGATTCAAACCACAGTCTACCACAGGCCAGTCACAACCCCAAACCACTACACCACACCGGCTTGCTTGCTGGAGTTGTGACCCAGTGAATATGTAATGGCAATGGAACAACTGCAGCAGAAAAATTGGAGGCAGCCACCACCAGGCCACAGTGAAAATCCCTCTTAACCCAGCAGCTGCATGTTCACCTTGGCAATGGCTGTTCAGGCTCCTTCTCAGCAAGCTGAGAAAGGACCTGAACCTGCATTATCCACGCGCTAGGTAAGGACCCAAGCCACTGGATTAGAGAAGGATGCATAAGGGGGCACTTTTCCCAACTGCTCTTTAATGGAAGTGGCCCAGCCTCAAGCTGCTACAAAGAGCAACCCAGCTCCATCTATCCCTTAACTGGGGCTCACACTTGCGACAATGCAGAGCCCTATTGAAATCCAGCCTCGTCGGGCAGGGAGAAGGAAATTGAACCAGCGTCTACCCCTCCCCGGTGCCAAAGGATTCTTGCCAACCACAGCCAGGAACCCCTCAGGTGACTAAACCGTTTCTTTTCAGCTTGTTCGGTACCTGCGAATGCCCCACAAAAGAGCTGAGGAGAGAGGGGGAAGGAAGCTGAGGCCTAGCATGTAACTTTCAGCCTAGCGGTTAGGGTCCTCCCCTTTGATTGTGGGAGGGGGCCCTGGTCTCATTTCAGCGTGGACGAGCCATGCGGAAGCTGGGAGGTGACAGAGCTCTCTAAAAGGTGTGACGTGACTAAGGACGTGTTAATTACCCCTGCACGTAGCACACGAGTCGAGGTGACCCGAGAACACGAATACCAAACATTAAACCAAACCAAACCAAAGGTCGCATGTCTTCCCACGACACACGGTCGGCCTGCGGAGCTCGTTGCCAGTTGATGTGGTGAAGGCCAAACTGTAAGTGGAGGGTTGAAAAGAATGAGTGAGTTTGTAGAGAATAGCTCCACCAAAGCTATTAGCCAAGAGCGTCAGGGACACGGGCCAGTGCTCCGGGCGTCCTGAGCCCTCAGGGCTGCCAGAGGGTGGGCGCAGCTCACTGGCTCATTGCCCTCTTTGGTCATTGCTGTTGAAGCATCTGCCCCTGTGGGAAGAGCGGCGACTGGGCTGGAAAGCTCATTGGCTTGGCCCCAGTCTGGCCGGTTTTACGGGCTTAACTGCCCCCTGGCCTGCTGGGAAGGGATTTGAAAAGGCCTCATCTTCCGTCCAGGAAGTGCCCCGGTCCCTGGGTCCTGGGCTGCTCAATGGTCCCTGTTGAAGCTGTTGCACTATATTTAAATAGCACTGGGGTGAGGTGAGGTGAGGTGAGACACGAGGCTCCCTCTCTAATCCAGTGATTGGGCTTCTCCTGGGAGCTGTGAGAGCTGCTGGTTCAAATCACCCTTTCTGCCACCCCCCAAAAGGGGTGTGCGGGAAGAGTGACCTGCTGCGGCAGTCCATGCCTGTGTCCTGGTTATCCAGCTAGCGCGATGGAGGCTGTGCCTCTTTCATTAAGGAGCAACTGGGAAAAACACTTACCGTCAGTCCCTCTCTAGTCTAGTGGCTTGGGTCTCTACCCAGCATGTGGATGATGCAGGTTCAACTCCTTCCTCAGCTGGCTCAGAAAGGACTTGAAAAACCCTTTCCTGCTCACAAAGTGAACATGCAGCTGCTGGACTAAGAGGGGGGTTCTCGTTGTGGCCTAGTGGCAGCCTCCAATTTTTCTGGTGCAGTTGTACCCCTTTCATTACATATTTATTGGGCAGACATCTTGCAAGCAGCCCTGTGTAGTGTAGTGGTTCAGAGTTGTGTCTAGCTTGTGGGAGACTGGGGTTCAAATCCCCTTTATGCTGCCTGAGACAGGATTCAAACCTTGATCTCTTAACCTGGCAAGTGAATTGCCTAAGTGCAGCACTATTTTGCTCCAGAGGCTCCCTTGCTCTTGTCTGGTGAAGCTGCTGCACTTTCATTACATATTCATTGGGCCAAAAAGGCATCAAGCAGCCCTGTGTGGTCTAGTGGTTGGGGGTGTACCGAGGCTGGGGTTCCAGTCCCCTTTATGCTGCTTGAGACAAGATTTGAACCTTGATCTCTTACTTGGCAAGTAAACGCTCTAAGTGCTGGGCTAGGAGACATTCCAATAGGCTAGCTTCCTCAGTGTTTCCTATTGGGGAGGGCAATGTCATTAAGTAATTAAAGTCACTGGGCCACACTTACACCATGAGCCCCTCTGTGGCCCAGTGATATGGATCCCTGTCTTTGGAAAAGAGCCTGTGGGGGTTCAAATCCCCTTTATGCTGGCTGAGATGGGATTTGAAGGGTGACTGCCTACCTCTTAACTGAATGGCCTAAGTGCCTGGCTAGGAGGCAGTGGGCTGTGGGGGTCTCCCTCGGTCCTTTCTGTTGCAGCTAGGCCACATTCAGTAAATATGACATGAAAATTGGCCCAGGTGCTGTGCTACATTCCCACTGTAGTGCTGTGGTTTGGGGACTTACCTAAGAAGCAAAGAAGTGCAGGTTTAAATCCTTTCCCTGAGACGGAAGGGGCACCTTGATATCTTACTGCTGAAGCGTCCCACTTTAACTATATATTAACCGGAGCAAGATAAGCTCTCAAGTCCCTCTATGGTGTGGGGGGTTAGGGTGCTTGCTTGGATTGTGGGTGACCCTGGTTCAACTCCCTGCTGTTTGGGACAGGAGGGCCTCTGGTGGGTGAGAGGAGACCCCTCCTAGCTGAACAAGAGGCCTGTCACAGGGCCTCTTGCTCTTTTAATTAAAGGGGCTTTTGTTGCTGAGCAGTAAAACCCCCTCTCTCTCTCTCGTCCACCATGATCAGGATACACGCCCAGGTTGTGGCAGACCCCAGGGCACTCCCCTACTTTTTTGAGGGGTGTGAACTGGGGGCCACCACCTCCTGGGGAGAGTCGCTGGTGAGCGATCCCTGTCCAAATCCCCTCTCCATCCCAAGAAGACAGCGGCCTCTTGAGAAAGAGAGGGGGTTCGGACAAGGATGGCCCACCGCAAAAGACAGTCGCCTAGGAGGCAGGAAATCCCCCTGCAAATCCCTGCTGAACAGGCAGCTGGGGGATTTGAACCAGGATCTCCTACAACCCAGGCGAGTAACCTAACCACTGGACTAGAGAGTGAGAGTTGCTAGGAAGCTGGCCCAGAGAACATTTAACTAAAATGGAGCAGCTTCAACAGGCAAGAGAGAGAACACCCCCAGGTCATACCAGTGAACACTGGAACCCTCAGCTCTTGTACCCGGGGGACCTCACCTAACTACTGGCCTATAGGGGAAATTGCATTAGGCTGCTCACCCATATACCATTTAATTAAAATGAACTAGCTACCACAGGCAAGAAAGAGGGCACCTCACTCTCACTAAACCCCGTCTTCCCTCCAGGCTACCTATCCAAAATTATTCTTAACAAAGGCAGAGGGGGGATTTGGAGCCATATTTTCATAGGCCAGACATGTAACCCAACCCGTGCACTACAGAGGGAATATTGCACATAACTAAAGTGGAACAGCTTTAACAGGCAAGAGTGTTGCTTTGATGCCTGCATTTGATTTAATCAATTGTGCTTTGCAATCAATTGGAGCTACATACCGCGTGATGAAGCAGTCTTGGCCCAGAGAGTGGAACATATCCTGAAAATATTTCACCGTGGGCTATGCTGTATTAACATCAGTTGCCAGAGCAGGAATCATTGCACAGTAGCCAATACTCAGAAAACAGCAGACAGAAAACACACACACACAGGTGACCCGAAGGTAAAAGGTTACATATGCCCTTCCTGAATCTCATTTAATGGCAAGGTTACGGGAACCCCTGCTTTGTCATATGTAGATCTCTAGGGGCCCAGGGCATTTACAATCTCCTTTAAAGTATTTGTGGGAGAAATCAACAACTTCCTTAGCGCTCTGAAAAGGGTATCCCATGTTCTGCACGTCTCTGCAGGGTTCTGAGAAACAGAAAGGCTTTGTGAATCAAAGGCTTAATGGCCGTTCTGACCCTGCCCAGCTGTGTCACAGTGACCTCCGTGGCAGCGAATGAGAACAATCCATTACCCTACCCCATCAGACTGGCAAGAACTCCAGCTGCATTGCAAACCCCTTTTCTAGCCACAGTCCACAGTGTAAGGCGCTGGCTGAGGTGCAACTTCAAAGGAAGCAAAATTGGAGAAAAACTCAGTTCATCTGATAAGGTCAGTGAGTGCACAATGCTCTCCCTCTGCATAGTCCTGGCATGAAATTTAAATGCGGAAGAGGCCTGGAATTACTTTAAGTCGCAGCTGCAGAAACTGTCGGAAGCCTGCATCCCAAGAAAGGGGAAAAAAATCATGGGCAGGAGTTGTAGGCCAAGCTGGATGAGCAAGCACCTCAGAGAGGTGATTAAGAAAAAGCAGAAAGCTTACAGGGAGTGGAAGAAAGGCGGGATTAGCAAGGGAAGCTACCTTAGTGAGGTCAGAACATGTAGGGATAAAGTGAGGAAGGCTAAAAGCC
>NC_133786.1:14738039-14813362 GCF_003597395.2 Chelonoidis abingdonii | reverse complement strand
TGGTGTAGCACTGAAACCTTGCAGGGAATCAAAACCAAATAAAGTTAAAAAAGGTTCTAGACAGCTCACAATAAATAAAGAAGAAAAACGCAAAGACAAGAAGAAGTGGGTCGCTATATGCCCACTGAGGATGGAATGGAAGGTAAGGATAACCTAAGCAATGGCCCAATACTAACTAAAGTGCTTTGCCCTCAGTCTTTATAAGATAACTCTAGTGAGAGCGCTTAGGAATATGAAGGATGATATCAACGGAATGAGGAACATGGAGTGTGGATATTACTCACGCACTCTGAGAGGAGAAGCAAACCTTGAACAGCCTTAATGGGACAAAAATCGGTAAGGGCCCGGACAATCTCCATCCAAGGATAATATACAGGTAACTGGCGCATGAAAATTGCGAAGCCCTGTTAGGCGAGTAGATGTTTTAATCAAATCGCGTAACTCGGTGGGTTGTACCGTACGACTGGAGAATTGCTAAAGCGTAGTTCCTATTTTTAAGAAAGGAAAGAAGTGTATCGCGGGTAACTTATGGCCTGTAGTTTCGAACATCTGTAGATATGTAAGTGGTTGGAAAAAATGTAAAGGAAGAAAGTAGTTAAGGACATTGAGGTCAATGGTAATTGGGACAATTTTACAACATGGATAAAAAAAGGTTAAGATCGTGCAAACCAACCTGATCTCCTGTCTTGAGAAGGTTGACAGATTACTTGGACAAAGGCAATGCAGTAGATCTAATTTACCTCAATTTCAGTAGGAGGCGTTTGATACGGTTCCACATGGGGAACTGTTTAGTTAATATGTGAAAAGATGGGGATGAATTATTGAAAATTGTAAAGGTGGATTAAGAATTGGTATTTGTATAGCGTGGTGATTGTCTGGGTTCACCCACATATGTGTTACTGGGGCATCTAGTGCACTGGATGAAGAATACATCACAGTTGTTGCAAGACATGTGATAGGACTGTGATGTGAAGTGAGTTGTGGGAGTATCGGATGCAGCATAGCAGTTGAGATATGTATATCAAGTTTAGCATCTATTGTTAATGGCAGGGTCCTGGTGCCGAATTGGATTCTGTGGGTCTGTCTGTTGACAGCTTGAATCTGATTAAGCTCGAGAAGCTGGGTGTGTTTGAAGGCCAG
This sequence comes from Chelonoidis abingdonii, assembly GCF_003597395.2. Classification (NCBI taxonomy): domain Eukaryota; kingdom Metazoa; phylum Chordata; order Testudines; family Testudinidae; genus Chelonoidis; species Chelonoidis abingdonii. Next base: position 14,812,222 of record NC_133786.1, on the reverse strand, counting down.
AGAGGGAGTTTGCAGGAGAAGATTATCTTCAAAAGATTGGTCCCCATCGAGTATGGGTTGTAACTGTTTATATGATACCCTGTAGGAGTTCCAGTTTTTCGGTGGTAGGGGGACAACGAGGGTGTGTGGTCCGAGGGGGTTTTAGTTCCGTATTGGAAAGCAGGTTTTTGGGGTATTTGAGTGGCTTGTTCCGTATTGATCCACTTCTCTGCTGGATATGTCTTTGTTGAGGAAGGCAGGTTTAAAGGTGTTAAGGTGCATTTGCTATTGTGACCATTTTCCTTGATCCATGATAATTATGCCTAAATGGCAGCAAGAGTGAGCAGAAGATAAAGACCAGGACAATAGGGTAAATTCAAACAAGTACAGTTTCAAAATAAGGGTTGAGATGGGGCAGATCGCTTTATAGCAACACAGAAATATGTGTACCACAAAGGAAATAAATAAATAAAATGAGTTAGAAAGGTTTAATGAGGCTTATCTAATATTTATACCTTGACCTCAGTTTAACACTGGTGGAGGGAGACGGGGTGGCCCTTTTACGCCATCCAGCTATGCTAAACCTTGTATTCATTAGCCATGTAAAATACCTAGAACTGCTTCCTTTTAAGCTCGTATAGCTGAAACCAGAGTGAGAACAGAGCTGTGTGCTCTGCCCCTTGCCTGAGCTGTCTTTGCCAGCTTTCCTTCTGGTCCAACGGGTTGCAAAGGAGCAGCGGAATCTTCCTCCTCCATTGTTCAATTTTTGGCCGAGAGAAAACCCCATTATCAAAGCTCCCTTGTGTATTTTTGCTCCTCATCACACCTGTCACATTAGGTTAACTAACTGCAAATTCATAGACTCATAGACTCCATAGGTCAGAAAGGGAACCAATAATGATCAATCTAGTCTGACCTCCTGCACAAAGCAGGCCAAGAATCCCTACCTAATCCATTTTATAACAACCCATGAGTGAGTTATTGAAGTCCTCAAATTGTGGTTTGAAGACCCAGCTCCAGAGAATCCACACAAGTGACCCATGACCCATGCGCAGAGGAAGGTGAAAACTCAGGGCTACTGCAACGCCGCACTGGACGGAAAATTCCCTTCCCAACCCCAAATATGGCGATCACCTAAACCCTGAGACATGTGGCCAAGACACAGCCACACCCAAGGGGAAAGAATTCCTGCAGTACTCAGATCCCACCGCCATCTAACATCCCATCACAGACCATTGAGCAGAACGTATTCTGCTGATAACCAAGATCAATTGCCCCAACATTAAACTATCCCATCATATCATCCCCTCCATATACTTAATCAAGCTTAGTCTTAAAGCCGATAGTCCTTTTGCCCCATATTCCCTGGGAAGGCCGTTCCAAAACTTCACTCCTATGGTTAGAAAAACCTTCGTCTAATTTCAAGGTCTAAACTTCCTATATCCAGTTTGACCCATTTGTCCTCGTGCCTACATTAGTAGCTAAACTTAATAATTTCTCTCCCATCCTAACGTAATCCCCCTGATATATTTATACAGAGCAAAGCCAATATCCCCCCGGGAGCCTTCTTTGGCCAGGCTAAACAAGCAAGCTCTTTGATCCCTTTCATAAGGCAGGTTTTCCATTCCTCTGATCATCCTAGTGCCCATCCTCTGAACCTGTTCCAGTTTGAATTCATCCTTCTAAAACATGGGACACGCAGAAAAACTGCACCACAGTATTCCAGATGAGGTCTCACCAGTGCCTTATACAACGCTGCTAACACCTCCTTATGTTTGCATGGAAATACTCGCCTGATGCACCCTAAAACCGCATTTGCTTTTTTAACGGCCAGATTGCATTGGCGGCTCATAGACATCTCTATCAAACCACCCAAGTCCTTCTCCTCCTCTGTTTGGCTTCCAACTGATGCGTCCCCAAATGTATTATGCTAAAATTCTATATTAATCCTAATGCATGACCTTGCACTTTTCACTATTGGTTTTCCATCCTATTCCTTACTTACTTCCAGTTACAAGGTGGTCCAGATCTTCCTGTATAGTATCTCCGGTCCGTCTCCTGTTAGCAATACCCACCAGCTTCGTGTCATCTGCAACTATTTATTAGCACATTCCGCTCTTTGTGCAAGGTCAGTAATAAAAGGTTAAATAAAATTGTCCCAAAATGATCACTTGAGGGACTCACTATAACCTCCTTCAGCCTGACAGTTCACTCTTCAGTACGACCTGCTGGGAGTCTCCCCCTTTCCAATTCCTATCCACCTTACAAATTTTCAATATTAATACCCCACTTTTCATATTTAAACTAAGACAAGTTCCCCATGTGGAAACCGGATAAACGCCTACTGAAATTGAGGTAATTAGATCTAACTGCATTGCCTTTGTCCAAGTAATCGTCAACTTCTCAAAAGCAAGGAGATCAGGTTGGTTTGGCACGATTAACCTTTAGTATATCCATGTTGTAAATTTTGTCCCAATACCAATTGACCTGCAATGGCCTTAACTTTTCCTGTACAATTTTTTCCAACACCTTACATTACTACAGATGAGAAACTAACAGGCCTATAGTTACCCGACACTTCTTTTCCTTTCTTAAAAATAGGAAACTGTTAGCAATTCTCCAGTCGTACGGTACAACCCGCCGAGTTACCGATTGATTAAAAATTCTCGCTAACGGGCTCGCAAGAACTCACAAATTAAAATGATAAAATACAAAAACACCCTGTCACCCGCGGGCAAACACTTTTCACAAAACACTGGCTCCATATCTGACCTGTCAGTCATCCTCCAAGGAAACCTGCACGTGCCTGGGAGCTTAAATTCATAACTTTGCTAGACACTAAGGGCTTGTCTACACTTAAAATGATGCAGCAGCACAGGTACTCCACCTCCCCGAGAGGTGAGGGCTAGATTGATGAGAGAATTCTCCCATCCACCTAGTGCTCTCTGCATCCGGGATTAGTTCAGTATAACTGCCACACTCCATGGTGTGGATTTTTCGCACTCCTGAGTGATGTAGTTAAACCCACCTAATCGCCTGGTGCAGACCAGGTCTAAAAATCTTGGATTTAACAGAGACACCAGCTTTGTGATTTAGTTCAATGATCTATAAACCACTGGCCCCCACCCTTTTTTGTTTTTCTTCCTGTGAGTGAAGAGTTGTTACCCAGTTGAATGGTCCCTTGAAATATGTGTTAACTCTTTATGCTAAACAACCTGTTCCACCTTGCATTTAGCTGTCACACTCTTCCCACACCTGAAGAAGAGCTCTGTGTAAACTCCAAAGCTTCTGTCTCTCACAGACAGAAGCTGGTCCAATAAAAGATATTACCTCACCCAACTTGTCTCTCTGTAGAGCTATGCAGTGGCATAACCTGCGTCCTTTGTGGGGTGGTAACAGACATAGTCAAAGGCCACAGAACAACAAACAATAGCTGTATGGCCGTGGTTTTCAACCTTTTTGCATTTGCGAACCCCTAAAACATGTTGAATGGAGGTATGGGCCTGTTTGGAAATCTAGTGTCTGTGTATATAGTTGAATTCTGTTCAGTCGGTTTTCAGGCTAAATCTTTTGGGGATCCCTTAGACATAGCCCACAGACCACAGGTTGAAAACGACTGCTGTATGGTAACTGTCCCCTAGCTGATGCGTCGTGTCTTACTGCTTAGTTTTCACAGTATGCGCTTGATTTCTTGACTTATCCTGCATGTTCCGTGATGCTGCAAAAACCACTCTTGCCACATTAAAAACCACAACAAACCACAGTGCCCAAATGGAGCACTGGTTCTGAGTCTGCAGCAGAGACAGCCTGAAGCAACAGCCCGAAGACATACCATATGCTCCTTTCCTCTGCCAGGCCATGTTAACTCTGAAGCCTGAGGATAAAAATGCCAACTCATTGCAGACCATCACAGCAGAAGCGTCAGGCTACAGTGCCTTCTTCATCACTGTGGGTGAACAGGGGTGGGTGGGGAGAGGTGATGGGGAACTGGGTGTTTAGACCCATCCTATTTCAAGTCAGCTCCAACACAATCCACAAGAATCAGCTGCCTCCTCCCTATCCAATTTAATCCTGACACGTGACCTGACCGCGCATCCTGGTTCTAAAGCCAGCAGATCCTTCTTTACAATGGAGACCAGGCAGATGTCCCCACGTTCAGCTGAAATGGAGCATCCAGCCTTATGTTTACGTAGCTCTGCCCATCCCTGTGGCATTCAGCCGCCTTACGGAATTAAAAGATCACTGAAGTGGCCTATACAGAGGATGTGACTCCTGGGTGCTCAAAACCCCAACACCCAGCTGCCAAATCCTCCAACTTGCCCCTACCTATAGCGCACGAATGGCCTCCATCGCCATGTATCTGAGCCCATCACAACCTTCCACCTCCTCCTAGGCAGCTCTGCATTAGCAAAAAACTGTGGCACTCTGAAAAGTAGCAGACAGCCTACAATTGAATTTGATATTAAAAATAAATAAATAATGTTATCTAATTTGATAAAAATCTTATTTGAAAAGTCATTTACCTGACTCTGCTGCAGAATTCACCAGCAGACTGTTACAGATAGCTGGACCTCAGGTACCGGTGTGCTTGGTATGTTATAAAGGCCAGACAAAAGGCAGCAGGCTTTGATTTCCAAACGCATTAGTGAAGCGTCTCAGCAGTGGTCTTACTCCCACTGCTCTCTATATCACCATTGAGTGAGTTGTTCATCACCTGGTGTTGTGTAACTGGAGCATTTGCGTTGAGTTCCAGCAACAGGGAATGGGAGCCCCCTCTATACACATGGGGCCTAACACATCGCTGTGCTGATGCAGGGACACAAGGGAGGTAGTTTACACCTCTACATTTCAGGGATTGCTGCAGGCTAGTGCAGCCCAGGGTAGCCCTATCTTATGCCTCTGCTGAAACAGGCCCTATGAGGCTTTGTAAGGGTGCAAAATTGCTGGGGTGCAGGTCCACCCCGACACGTGCCTGCCGTCCATCTGGTGCATTTTAGCACATGCCTTGCTTTGGCGGCTATTGCGGAGCATAGAAGCCATTCTATCAGTTGATAACCCTGGTGAGCTGGGGAGCTATGCCACCTCTCCTTTCATCCCTTGTCCCTAGCTGAGGGGCAGCAATGAATTGGGCCCTATCGGCTGTGACAACAGCGTTGGACCAGAAACTCCGGCTCTGCACTCCTCGCATTCACCATAGCGGTCGCATGCAGCAGGACTGCATGGCTGGCATCGCTAGCAAAGCTTTACCGCAGCACAGTATATACAAACAAAAGCATTGGTGTTATATAGCAGCAGTTTTCATGCAACCGTAGTCATCTTAGAATCAAAAGTAGTACTGTAGAAACCAGCCTACGGCATTAGGAGAAAACAAAGCAAAAACCAGTTACGCTCGCCATACCACCAGTCCCTCATCTTACAGAGAAACAGAGACTCCAGCCACAGTAGAGGAGCAGGCTGCAGCACAAAAAGGAGGAAAACGTCTCTCACTCCAGCTTCACTCCATCAAAATACCCAGGCCATTATAAAAACCACAATCACATCCGAAGGACAGGTACATCATTTAACTTGTACATTTCCTGAGAGAGAGTGCAGTGCCTTATCACACGTGCAGAAGATCCAAGGGTTTCACATCACTTCTGCAGTGGTTTTGCGTTTGCCAGAAACTGACTGAATCTGCATTAACAAATAAGAGGTCCGGTAAATTTAGAGAACTCAACATTAATAAAAAAACCTTCATTAGCTTCGCTACAATAATTGTCTTTAATTACCTTAATGCTAATATATTCCAAAAAAAAACCACCAACTCTTACAAATCACTAGTCTTATGTTCATTGATACACCATGGTATACTCCATTGAGATACTGCTTCGATAATCTTCAGAGACTGTTGATCCAGCTGAGTGGAATCATTTCTCAAGAGTCGTCTCTTCCCCCCCCCTTGTACACAACGATGTTCTGGTCCGTTTTCATACACTGGCTTTATAGAGTTCCCGCAGGCAGCGTTTCCGGAGGTTTTCCCAGATGTACACTCGCACTATCTTCAGGTCTACTGCAGGGGAAACAGGGTGAACCGTTAGGCATGAAGCAGCAGGCACCTCTAGTACATACGACACACCACATATAATGATGATGATAGAGAGGATGAGGAGCCAACTTAAATTAATGACACCGGAGCAATTAATGACATTTGAACTGGCGCCAGACAGATACTTGGCACCCATTAATGATCCAATAAACAACACAGGCTGGACCCTTGTACGATTCAGTCTACCCACCTTACAACATCAGCAAAGAAAGCCACTTTTATACAGGTTCTGTGGTCATAGGACCCCAGATGGCTCTCTGGACAGAGGAAGCAAGGTGACATGAACAACAAAACTGCTAGGAACAAAAACAATGACAAAATATGTTAAATGCAGAGGTGCTTAATGAACTGTTTGTTTCACCAGAAATGCATCCTAGAATACTCAGGATTGACTGAGGGATATCTGGCCACAAGATTATTCACTGAATAAAGTGGAGAAATAGAGATTCAAACGCTGGAAAATGCAAATACATGCATCCAAAAAGGTAATACAGAACAACACGGGATTACAGACCAGGCTTGACTCATCTCGTACTAGGAGGATATTGAGCAAATAATTAAGCAATCCAAATTTGCAAACATCTAGAAAATGAATTAATGTGAATTAGGAACGATTCATAATGATTTGTCAAAACATAATCACGTCAGACCAATACTGACAGGCTTCTTGGACAGGGAACAAGCCTGGGAGAGGGGAAGCAGCAGACATGTAAAGCGCTGACTTGCAGTAAAGCTTTGATACTGTCTCGCATGACCTTCTCATAAACAACTTTTCACGTACATAAAAGGTTGTTACAAGGAGGAGGGAGAAAAATTGTTCTTCTTAACCACTGAGGATAGGACAAGAAGCAATGAACTTAAATTCCAACCAGGGAGGTTTAGGTTGGACATTAAGAAAAGCTTCCTAACTGTCAGGGTGGTTAAGCACTGGAATAAATTGCCTAGGGAGGTTGTGGAATCTCCATCATTGGGGATTTTTAAGAGCAGGATGGACAAACACCTGTCAGGGATGATCTAGATAATATGTAGTCCTGCCATGAGTGCAGGGGACTGGACTCGATGACCTCTTGAGGTCCCTTCCAGTTCTATGATTCTCTGACATGGGAGCTACGTCAATAGGGCATGTCAAGGGGGCACAATGCGTGGCAGGTTCTAACCATCCTGCTTGGACTTAGGAAGGGCCCTTGTGTGTCTGTCGAGCAATTCCAGACACACACACTGGGAACTGAAACGTCACTGAAGCCGATGTTGGCCTTTTCCGGAGAGGTCCTAGGTACCCAGAGTTGGTAGGAAGGTACCAGGGCAGCACTATTGGAGAGAGACAGCAACACTTTGTGCAGCTGGTGGGCAGGGCCAGCGCTTCCACTTAGGCGACCTAGGTGGTCGCCTAGGGAACCAGGATTTGGGGGGGGCGGCATTTTGCTGACCTCGGCGGCAATTCGGCTGCAGGGGGTCGTTCCACACTCCAGGTCTCCTGCGGGAATTCTGCGGCGGGTCCTTCACTCGCTCTGGGACCCGCCGCCGCAGAGTTGCCGCCAACCAGGAGCGCGGAAGGACCCCACCTAGGGCGTCAAAAGCCCTGTGCCGCTCCTGCTCATGAGAGGAAGTCAAAGACCTTGCACATCACAGGCCAGTGTGGGGGCTAGCAGGGGACTTTACACTGCAACAGGGCAGTGCGCTCACGCATTTCTAGCTCATAAACTGCTCCCTAATTCTCCACTCCTAACGATATCTACTCCCCATTTCCCCACGCCCTCACTAGCCCATTACGCTATCGCTAATTTCCATGTGAGAGCTCCATGAGCACAGTGTTATTACCTGCATATATTCTTTCAGGTCCGTCAGGTTTATAACCATTCTGATGTAGGATCAATCTACAGGGCAAAGAGCGAAAGGAGATTAGAAGCACAGCTACTAACCCTCACTAGCCGGTTGTGTTACCAATCCCACCAAAAGCTTTAGATGGCACAAACCCAGACCACCTGGGAATCCTGACCCATAAGAAAAACTCTCTTTCTGCCACCAGACACTGTCTGAGCCTCGGCCCTACATAAGTAACACCATGAAGAACACGACCTACTGGCTATATGTGGAGTATCAACAACTCTCAAGAGATCAGTGAAGTTCATAATGTCGACACCAGGAAGAAAGCTCCCCAACACACAAAGTTACTAAACAGTGCTTGGGCAGAGCCCATCAGCCACACAGAGAAGCAGCCCACTAGGCAAGAACAAGGATTTAATCGGTTGTTTTACCAACCTGAGACACAACTGCTAGCTAGTAAGGGTCAGGCACAAACCATGAGCAACAGTGGGGCCTAACCACAATGCACAGGTAATCTGGCATTCTCCTGAATTAACTGCAGTTCTGTAGGCTGATGGCCATGGTTCCCCAGTCTGGGACTGTCTAGCAGGAACCTCTGGCTACCAGAAACTGGGACTGGATGACTGGGGAAGGACCACTCGAAATTGCCCTGTTCCTTTCATTACCTCTGAAGCATCTGGCACTGGCCGCTGTCAGAGGACAAGACACTGGGTGAGACGGATCATTCGTCTGACCCAGTATGGCCATTCTCATGTTAACTCCCACAACCAGCAACCACAGAATTAAGACCAATTGTTCTGTGGCCCAGATCTCTCTGGAACAAGTTGGCTGAGAGCTAAGCGCAGGACTGTGGCCTCCCACCATTTTGCAGGGGACAGAGTTCAGCCCTGCTTTCACTCAGGACTGATCTGAGAGCAGAAGCTAAGGCTGAGATCCTGCAATGAGCTCTGTGTGGATGGATCCCTGAAGCCACATGAAGGTCATTGCAAGACTGAGGCTGAAATGTGGCCTCTAGCATGTCCTTGGGAAAGACAGCGTGAGAAGAAGAGCTGCCTTCGCTGGACCCATCTCTCACACACAAGTGATTACAGAAAATCTTCCTCTTAATAATTGATGGAACAAAGGATTTTCAAGGAATGCAGGATTTTTAGTAATTCTACAAAGGCAAACACCTAGAGGGTTGGGTTTTTTAAAAAGATCTGCAGAATTTGCAGATGGAAACCACACTCTGATACCTCCAAGAATGAAAAAGGAAGGAAATAATGATTGCACTTACCTCTCCACGCACAGTCACTACAACTAGAGGGAGAAAAACACCAAGTCATAAATGTGATCCAATGTACACGAGAACAACTCACATTAGCAGCAGATCAGAGAGCCCACACAGCATGAATCAGCCCCAGGAGGTGGGTTAATGGCATCAGAGGTGTTACTGTTTAAAACAATATCCATTGTATAAAGAACGGTAACTGACCCTACAGTAATGGCGATTCTCAAGATGGACACGAGATTGGATTCTTTAGGTCAGCAGTGTCCACTGGGACTGTGCCTCCACCCTGCACCGGAGGGGATAAAGGTGGGACAGGCTCAACTGTCCCACAGCGGAGTCCTACCAAAATGGGCATCTGATCTGGAAGCCTCTGCTAAGGAATGAAATCTTGTAAATGTGAGGATTTTTGTTAGCTGCTCAACAGTTGTCAGATACAGAGATGCTTGTCAAACAAGCAGCAGAGGCTGCCTAAGTTCTAGTGGAATGAGCTCTAATGTGGCTCGGTGCATCTAAACTGACTATCCCATAGCATGTCCTTATACAGTTGGAGATCCACTTAAACAATCTCTGAGAGAATCTAGTTTGCCCCTTAAATCTGGCTACAGATAGTCAGGCATGTTCCTTAGTGATTCTATTTCAAGTACAAAGACAGTGCCCCTACTGTATCAGGTGTGTGAAGTCTAACTTCCTCCAGGGTTGAATCAGGCTTGGGGAAGAAAACAGGCAGATGAATAGACTGGGTGTTACTCTAAGGCAACCTTGGGCAGAAACTTAAGAGTGACATTGTCCTTATGAAAAGCTATATAAGAAGGGCCTGAATCTCCCCAACCCTTCAAGCTACTGCCATGGCAATCTGTAAAGGCATAGGTGATATAGGGAACAGGGAACACTACCAGAGGACCCATCAACTCTGCTAATACTCTACAGTGATGTCCCAAGAGGGGGAGAGCTCTTGGGGAGAAAACACGCATAAGGCCTATGATAGATATGGCAATTTCCTGCAGTATCCTTGAAAAACTGTGTTGAATTAAGGTTAACTATCTTTGGAGTCCATTGTATTAAATGGAAATGTTCTGTATGATTGTGGGCTGGGCTTGTACATAACTTTCCTGGGGGGTATGATGTGAACCCATGGAAATGTATGAACTTCAAAGGACTATATTGAACAAGAGAGAGCAGAGACTACGACTGCCCATCGTTAATGGCCTTAATGCTGGTGCCTTGGCTTCCGCTGTAATGCCAGTTCTCTGTGGGGTAGTTGGGCGGTGGAGGTCTAAGCTAACAGAAACGTTATATATTTGCCCATTGGGCACATAAAAGAAAAAATTACAGTAATCACACTAACTTGACTATCTAATTATTATATGCAAGGCTAAGGAAAATCACACAGTCCACAGAGTAAGCAGACACTGCGGGGTACTGCCTCACTCTAAAGGGCACACAGAAGAAACTGAGGAACACCTGGGTTGTTCTGTCCTTTATGCCCTCAGATGGGAGGTGTCAGGGCACCGAGCGGGCAGGCATGGCCCTGACAGATACACTGACCAAAAGGATCCAGTCTTGCATGCATGGGGCCCATGCACACTAAGAATGGAATCCATGTGGACAATCTCTTGAAGAAGGTTTGTTCTTTTTGGATAACATTTGTTTGCCAAGTGGAAACCGCCATTAAGATTTACTATCATCTTGAGTATAAGCAGATTTGGTTCATTTAGTAGCATTTTAAAATAAGATTTACTCTTTCTTTAATGGCCTAAAAGGCAGATTTGCGGTTTGCACTGTCTCCTGTTGATGATCACTCTTATTTCTCTTTGCAGCCTCGGTCATCAAAAAAACAAACGCTCCAGATTCTGCTCTCAGTTACATAAGTGTTCGCAGTAACATGGCTAAGGGTCGATCCCATCCAAATGTCTCTCTCATACAACCATGTGAACTAATTCTCTCCGGGTCTGGATGAATAAGTATAGCACTCAGGCCAGTCAGCCCCTCACCTTTATAGTTGTGGCCATGTCTGTTTGGATTGTTGCATTTCCCAAAGAGTTTCAGGTTTTCTTCATCACTCAGTGACTTACTGTAAAAGAAATTAAAAATTGCAGTTGAGGGCCAATTACAAACATTTAGGTTTTCATTTCAACTGGGACTGGTTTTTAGCTCCCCCTGATCTCCGTAGTGGGCACAGCAAAGAAACATCTCATTCACAGACTGTCTACTCATATTCTGTACCCACTGTCTGAGATAGTCCAGGCCTTGTGCATGAAAGATTTGCTCTCCACTCACCTTTTAGTTTGTGGTCTCATTGTTCATTGGACCAAGATATTATTCATAGTCTATCCTAGTCTATAACAAGCCCTGAAAAGCGGGTGGTGAATCCTTAAACATTTTATGTAATTTGTTTTTTAAAAGTTAATACATTACTGTGTGTACTAGTGATCCAACACAATGTACTCTAGTCATTTTCTCCTTTTTAAACAGACGGATTAGATTGGGGAAGTATGACTACATTTTTTTTTACTCTATTATAATGAACATTCATCCAGGTATTGTTTTTCTCTACTGACCGTAAAGCATTACTAGCTGAAGAAATGTCATTGGAGAGTTGAAGAAGCCCAGTTACAAGATTTGGGGTCTATTAGTTTGGATGCTGCTAATTGTTTCATTGTAGCATCCTGACTTCTCAGTATAGTATGGTGTACTGTTGCCAAGTATTCACTCCTACTATGAAAAGTGTATCAATCAGAGTTTGAAACACCACAAGAGTTCCAGCTGTTCACAAAAGGGACCAGATGCCTGGTAGAACCACCTAGTTTCTGAACACAAACATTGCAGGCTGTAATATCCAGGATCATGGAGATATTTAAGAGACCAGTGGGACCATCGCTAAGTTTATTGTCATCCCTTCTGACTTTCACATTGTACCAACAACTCTCCCAGAGGATGTGAAATCTAGGGACGAATAGGTCGTGATCAGTGTAGGCTAGGCAGAAGGACACATCTGAAATACGTGATGCACATTTTACGTGAAAACAGAAGACACCACTTACCATCAAGTCTTCTTTGCTTCAGGAAAAGTAGGAGATGAAGCATCTTAGATAATTGCTGGGGAAATAAGTGATTTGACCTTAAATGTGTAAAGTACAATCTATCAAAGTCCATAGCTGTCCACTGAACAAAGAAGTTAGATTTTTGGTCTCAAGGACAGAGCTTGAAAACTGCCTTTGGTGCTGCTGTTCTCAGCCACCAGCCATGAAAAACCTCATGCTACCCAGGGTGAAATAGACAAGATTCTGGTCAGAATCAGCTTTGCCTGTAGCATAGTCTTGAAACGAAACCTAGTCTTGTCCCAATTTCACTCTGCTGTTGTTTAAAAATGCTCCTGTTTAGTACGGCAGGCTAGAGAAAGAAAGGGGAGTCACTCCTTTTTCTCTCCCCGCACTCTCCACTCCCAGAGCCTCCATCAGCAGGAGAATTTTCTGTGCTCTGACCAACTTCACTGCTGCCATTCCCAAGGTATTGAATGGTACTGAATCTGAACCGACTTGCATCAACTTCACTTTTGCTGGTGGAGGAGTGGTTTGGTGAGCACAAGCGCACACAAAACATTAGCCAGGCAAGTGGTACAGGGGGAGGAGAGAACCAAAAAATGAGGTGAGAGAGCTGCACTCAAGACAGCAAGAGGAAAGGGGAGGCAGGAGAAAGCCCCCAAAAGGGGGCAGAAGAAATGCACCGGATAATGAAAGGGAGTGAGGGAAACAGATGGATTACAGTATTTTCCTTCCCTTCGCCTATCCTTTGTCACCTCTGACAATAATGATGACCAAGCTCTTTGGTGCAGAGACTGGACTGTTTTACTAGGTGTATGTACCATGCCTAGCACAACAGGGCCACAATCTTTGAGGCCTCTAGGTGCTACTGTAATAGAAATAATAAGAAACAGCCCCAAACACATGAAAAGGGAGCGACCCCACCTTCCCAGCCGCTGGGAGAGCGAGGCATGGTGAGCTGCAGCCTGAGGTTCATTTTCTCGGCCCCCCCCTTGTATAGTGCGAGCTCTTAGATACGGGGACCATCCGGATTCTGGATCCAGTACATGGCTGGACACGTTGCCAGACCGGAGAGCAAATGGCTCTCCTGTCCAAATGGGATAAGAACTAAGGAGACCCAGGGACAGCTCCCCTCCCTTCCCAACACACTGGGGATTTCTAACCTGGGAATTGACCTGAGTCAAAGGGGGGGTAAGCAGGGTCTCCTCTCGGCAAATCACTGGGAGCTTGGCAATGACTGAACCACCCCAATCAAGTGTGATGGGGCTCCTGGGGTCCCCCACGACCCAGCGCGATGGGGCACCCTGGGGTCCCCTCTGACCAAGTGCGATGGGGGCACCCTGGGATCTCCCCTGAACAAGAGTGATGGGGTCACCCTGGGATCCCCCCCGACCAAGTGCGATGGGGGCACTGTGGGATCCCCCCTGACCCAGCACGATGGGGCACCCTGGGATCCCCCCTGACCCAGCACCATGGGGGGCACCCTGGGATCTCCCCTGAACAAGAGTGATGGAGTCACCCTGGGATCCCCCCCGACCAAGTGCGATGGGGGCACCCTGGGATCCCCACGATGAAGCGTGATGGGGGCACCCTGGGGTCCCCCCCCCGACCCAGCGCGATGGGGGCACCCTGGGTCCCCTCTGACCCAGTGCGATGGGGGGCACCCTGGGATCTCCCCTGAACAAGTGCGATGGGGGCACTGTGGGATCCCCCCTGACCCAGCACAACAGGGGGGCACCCTGGGATCCCCCCCGACCCAGCGCGATGGGGGCACCCTGGGTCCCCTCTGACCCAGTGCGATGGGGGGGCGGGCCCCCGATCGCAGGCCCCTCACCTGTGCAGCCGGTGGCAGGCGCTGAAGCTGAGGCAGCGGGAGACCTGCGCGGTGCGGGCCGGGGCCCGGCGGGGAGGCGGCATCGCAGCAGGGGGCGGGGGACGGAGGGGACCGGCCGGCTGGGCGCCTGCGGTGGGAGGCGGACGGGCCCTACAATCCGGGCATCCCGGGCCCCTCCTCCCTCCGCCCCGGGCCGTTAGTGTCGCCTGCGGCTCGGGGAGATGGGAACCCCCCGCCTCTGGCCCCGCCCTGCGCCTCGGGAGATGGGACCCCGCCTCTGGCCCCTGCGCTCAGGGAGCCCCCCCCGCCTCCGGCCCCGCCCCTGCGCCTCGGGGAGATGGACCCCCCCGCCTTGCCCCTGCGCCGCAGGGACCCCCGCCTCCGGCCCCGCCCCCGCGCCTCGGGAGATGGGACCCCCCGCCTCTGGCCCCGGCGCCTCAGTGGAGCCCCCCCCCGCCTCTGGCCCCGCCCCTGCGCCTCGGGGAGATGGGACCCCCCCGCCTCCTGCCGCTCAGGGACCCCCCCGCCTCTGGCCCGCGCCCCCTGCACCTTCGGGGATCCCCCCACCTCTGGCCCCAGGGGCCCCCGCCTTTGGCCCCGCTCTCAGGGACCCAAACCCGCTTGGCTCCCTGTCTCGGGGCTCCCCTAGCTCCAGCCATCCCTAGTCCTTAGGGCCCACCCCTTGGCTCTTCCTTCGGGGGACCACATCCTCTCTTTGCCTGCGGGGTTCCCCAAGGCCTTGGACTGTCTATTGCACTCCTTTGGCCCACCCTGCTTCAGCGTTGATGCCCTGCCTGCCTTCTGGCCCTTGGAATCCCCTCTGGCTTGCTTCTCTTTAGCCCAGGCCTCATCAACAGCCCCTATAGGCTCCCTCTGCACTAAGTGACCCTGTCTACCCAGGGCTACTTCCTACCCTGTCTCCTGCCCCTCAGGGACCCTTCTCGTGTCCATTCCCTTCCAGTGCCCAGGGCATGAGTTCCTGTGACAGGCCTTGAGGGACTTGTCACCTTCAAGCTGCATTTTAGGGCCTTACTCCTTTGCTTCCCTCCCTGCCTTCGCCCGGTGTTGAAGTGCTTGTCTTTCTATCGTGTCCTATGTGTAAAGGTTTCTCTCCTCCTTGAATCTGTGTGTTTAACAGTTCTGCCTGATATTGCTTTTTGTTTTTCTGTTTGTTTTGTCTCTGCTGCTGCCTGTTGCATCTTGCCGTTCACACGAGGTTGTGTGATTGATCTGGTCGTTTGTGCTGGATGTTTGTACTCTGGGTTCTCGAGGGCCGAATCAGGATGTTTCGTCTAGGCGAATTCCTCTTTTGTTGCCACCCGCCCTGAGGTCCCCCCCCATGGTGCCCGCCAGTCCACCTGAGGCGCCACTTCCCACGGCGCTACCCCTACCGCCTGAGCTTGACCCGCCCAGTCACTCTCCCAGCACACGCCGGCCCGTCCTTGCTTCACTTCTCCACCTCGTGGTGCTAGCTGCGGGAGGAGTGAAGCAGCCATGGCGTGCTCAGGGAGGAGGCAGGGCAGGGGTGAGCAGGGACGGGGAGTTCCCCTGCGTGTCACCCCCGCATTCTTACTTGCTGCAGGCAGCCCTCCCCGTACTCCCCTACCCCAACTCCCTCCACCTAAATGCCAGCAGCGACTGGGGTGGCCGAAGATCCAGCTGCCGCAGTTGCTGCCGAAGAAAATGGTGCCCCCCAAATCCCGGTGCCCTAAGCGACCGCCTAGTTCGCCTAAATGGTTGCACCAGCCCTGGTTCTATGGTATCTTGTTCTCCAGAATCTCACTTAAAAAAACAACAACAAAAACTCCCCTGCTGTTATGGTTACAAAGAAAAGAGAACAGGAGTTCTTGTGGCACCTTAGAGACTAACATTTTCAAGCCTCGGCAAGAGGGAGCCAAGTGCTATGCATAATTAATTTTGAATCTGTCTCCATTGTGAAAAGTCTCACCAATGGGCATTGCATAGAAAAATACAAAGGTTTCCCCCAAAATGTGCCCCCTGCTGTTGTCACTCATCCCAGAGCTTCCAGGATCATCTCTTCCCCAACTCCACCCCCCTGCTGCTCTGTCTCATCTCCTTCCCCGCCCCCAAGGTGATGGTGCAACTCAAACTTGATCATGGAAGGACATAGGACCTGTAAGACACAGAGTATGGTGGCCACTGGGGAAGAGGACCCTTGGATGTACTCAAGCATGGGTTAAAAAAAGACATCCCACATACACCCTTGTCAATTGTTTATTTCATGTTTGCAACATGCCCTATGTGGGCAGCAACAATAGAAGAACTAACA
This sequence comes from Chelonoidis abingdonii, assembly GCF_003597395.2. Classification (NCBI taxonomy): domain Eukaryota; kingdom Metazoa; phylum Chordata; order Testudines; family Testudinidae; genus Chelonoidis; species Chelonoidis abingdonii. The sequence goes on along the minus strand of NC_133786.1, from coordinate 14,795,899 downwards.
CCACCTGTACCCCTCGGTCTTCTGGGGAGGGACTGGGAAGAACTATTATTTATTATTTGTGTTATGGTAGCACCTCGGAGCCCCAGTCATGGTCCAGGAATCCATTGTGCTAAACACAGAACAAAAAGATGGCCCCTGCCTCAAAGAACATAAAAATATAAGAGCTTCCAGACTGGGTCAGACCACAGTCCAGCTTGTCCAGCATCCTGTCTCTGACAGTGGCCTAATTCAGGGGGGAGTGCATAGAACAAGGCAGTTATGGAGCACTCCACCCTGTTGTCCACTCATGGCTTCTAGTCAAAGGTTTATGCAGACAAGCCCTCACAGAGTGCAGGCCCTTTCATTCCTCCCACCCTATGCGCTTTGTTATGGTTTTCATCCCAGTGTGCCCCATTAAAGCTCTTTTTGTGAGGAGAAATACTTTGACCAGGAGACCTTATGCATTTTTCCTATTAGCAATTACAGCTACAGTTAGGGATGATAGCCATTTCTGGAGTTGAGATGTCAGGGAAAAGGATTACACCTCCATGCCAGATCCTTATCCCATGGCCTCCCAAAGTTCTCCTCTGAACCATAGGCGCCAGCTGCGTGGGTGCTCCAGGGGTGGCAGGTGTGGAGTACGGGCAGGGCCGGGGGCAGAGGGGACTTGAGCGCCCACTGGTGCGAGTAGAAGTTGGTGCCTATGAGCCATATGTTCGATGCAGCTCATGTTAATGGAGCGGTAGCTGTTCACACAGTAAATGTCTTGTCAGCGTGTCATATCGATACTTGCACAGCCCCCTTTGGGTTCACACCAGGAATCAGATCTTTCCATTTGCAGCCTCTCTGAAGTTCCAGATGGGCCTAAAGCATCCATCTAACATGGCTGCGACCACACACACTTCAAAGCGCTGCCATGGCAGCGCTCCCGCAGCAACACTTTGAAGTTTCGAGTGTAGCCATACCATATGTGGTTTCCCTTCTTTGTGCAGGGCGTGCATGGGTGTGTTTGGTGGCAGAAAGGCTGCTCCATCCCCCTGTGTGACACTTGATCATACAAAGTCCCTGCTCCATGTAATGCAGAGCTACCATTTAGCTGCTGCTCTTTGCCTGTGGCTAGTGTTTGTCTCCTGTACAGGATACAGAGAAGGGGATTTAAAGGGAAAACAAAAAGCTACTACAGGCCATTCTGTCAACTGCAAAGGTAAGACAGTGGTTCGGATGAAGGCTCATCGGTTTGATCTGCCGCAGCAAATGCTTGGTTTCCTATGTCTGTGTTAATTTCTTTTCAGCAAATCACTGAGTGATGCAGAAAATAAGAAACTCTTTGGGATCTGCAACCAGAGTCAGGGGCACAACTATACAGGTGTATATTCCCCTATCCCAGGTCAGGATCAACTCATACAGCAGATGAAAGGGAAATGGGAGTCTGAGGATAAAAAATTGCACCCGCTTTTCCAGTGCTGCCTTTCTTCTCTCTATTATGTCTAGTACTGGGGGCTCAGCCCGTGCAGCTGGAATGTTGGTATTGAGTGATGCTCTGGGTTAATGTACATCCTCTTCATTGATCTACACACCTGGCTTCAAAAAACTCTGCTGTAGGGCAGAGGGGACAATGAGTTTGGAGCACAACCAAATTCCTTGTGGACACCTTGTGAACCGGACAAATTCCTTGTGGACACCTTGTGAACCTTGTGACCCAAGAAGGCCAATAGAAAAGCTGAGAATGACTTCCGGTTATGAGTGGAGTGCATTGGCAGAAGTAGGGTGGGTACTGAGGGCTGGAAAAGCAGGGGGATGCTGTGGGTCGGGCCCAAGGAGCACCAGCACAGCTGAATGTGGGGATCCAGGACTAGAATGACAGAGGATACTGCAGCTCAAGAATGTAGGGTGGTGTTAGGTGAAAATCTGCCTTGATCAACATGATTATCGATCTCATGGCTTTATTAGCTAGCATCTGTTAGCAGCAGCCAAATTTTATGTCCCCAAAACTTTGAGCATCAGGCTTATTTCTAGCTCAAAGTTATTTTCTACTTCTTCCTTCCTTGCAGTACCTGTCACCTTTTCATTCATCCCACATAAGCAATGCTAGAGATGTTTTGTGTGAATCTTACCCACGGGCCAATAATTTGACTTGGGTTTTGATTGTTTAATTTTTCCCGTGGTGGTGACTGTGCACAGAGAATTAAGGGCAGCAGGGCGTGGATTTGGGTCAGGCCAGGGGCATCTGGCTGCACTGGTAGAGCTGGCATGAGTCCTGGGTACGGTATGGAAAAAGATCATGTACAGCAGTACAAAGACAAGTGGCCCTGTGCCGAGTCAGAAAGCAGGGCACCAGTCGATGAGGCCTCCTTGACATCATTCCTGCCCATTCCATGTAGTTGTGGGGCTCGGCTATGACTTGGACCCCATCCATGCCATGTGGCCTTTATGCCAAACCAGCCACTTCTCCCAGCAGATCATTAAACCCCAGGAAACACTCTGCAACCTGATCAGGTGCTTGATTGGAACAGTTTAGATGCCATAACTATTCTCTGGTGGCTCATCATTGCATGTACTTATCAAGAGATGTCAACTGTGCCTTTGATTTCCTTTCCTTTCCTGTGATTTGCCCTGCAGATTGATCTTAGCTCAGGGATGGTTATAAACCTGAAAGACTGGAAAGAGTACACGCAGGTGATAACAAGGTACTTCTGGAGCTCAGACATGGGAATCTATTATGATTTTTGATGATAGGCAGCTTTGGATGTGGGGAGGTGTGGGGCAAGAGGATAGTATTTTGGGAAACGGGGAATAGTAGCTGCGAGGGTGTGGAAGGTGATGTGTCAATACATTCCCTTTATGGGATCTTCCAGTCCCCTGGGAATCTTAGTTTTCTCACTCCTCCCAAGAACACAGCTACCACCCTGTTAGAGCCAGGAAATTCCAGAGAGAGGGCACGAGTTACTGAGTTTGTGTGGTCAGCAGCAGTAACGTGCCAAGTGTCAGAGTAAATGAGATACAAAGACCAGAGGAACACTCAAATTTGATCATGCGCTAGACCTACAGTTAAAATTTGTGTGTGAAAAATTCACACCTCTGAGCAGTGTAATTAAGCCAACCTAACCCCGAGTGTAGAAGCCAAGAGGTCGACGAAAGAATTCTCGGAGAGGTGGATTAAAGTACAGTGACAGGAAAATCCTTTCCATTGCTGTAGGAAGTGTCCTCGCTACAGCTGTAGCTGTGCCAGTGTAGCACCTGTAGCGTAGCCATAGACTAAGGGCTGGTCTACACTGAAAAGTTACATTGGCATAACTACATCTCTCAGTGGTGTGAAAAATCCACACCTCTGAAAGACTGAGTTAAGCTGACCTGACCTCCAGCGTAGGCAGTGCTATTACCAATGACAGAGAATCGCTCACTGTAGAAAGACATCAAAGTGTCTGAGGCCATGTCTACCGTATAGTGATTCGGTGTAGGCATTTACTATTACGATGGGAGAGGTTCTCCTGTCACTGTAGGTAATCCGCCTTCCCGACAGGCAGTAGCTAGGTCAACAAAGAATTCTTCCTTCAATCTAGTGCTATCTACATCTGGGGTTAGGTCGGCTTAACTGTGTCGCTCAGGTGTAGATTTTTCACATCCCTCAGAGAGTAGCTATGGCGATGTAACTTTTCAGTGTAGACCAGGCCTAAACATGAGCACAAGGCCTGTGTTCTACTGCAGTGACACCACTCTGACAGTCCCCAGGCTGGCCTATGACATGCAAGCTGAGGCCTTTGGCTTCCTCTCACTGGCTGCTGCCTTGCTCTAAGAGTTTCATCTTCTCAGGAAAAAGCTCAGAATTAAAATAACTGGGACTCTTTTGCAGACATGGCAGGGACTTCCCTGGGAGTCCAGAGTCCCAAGAAATGAGCCTGTACTGGTTAGAACCTGCCACACTCTGGGCCTTCTGGGTCATAACCCATTGATGGGGCCAGCATGCTCCCTCTCTTCCCATAGGAGAGGATCATGAAGCTGCTTGACCACAAGAAACTGGATCAGGATGTGGCTTATTTTGCTGACGTCGTGAGGTGGGTAGTGGGGTCACATGGTAAAACTGGATTTGGTGCCAGGACTGCTCCGTATCATAAATTGGCACTATGTATGTCATCTATGACTAGTTCAACACCCTCAGGCTGGAGGAACTGATTACCTAACGGTGACCAAATACCTCCCCATTGCCTTGTAGCTGGGATCTGGATCTAACCTGCACCTACTGCTCCCTCTCTAACTTGGGCCCTGTTTTCCCTGCAGTACAACTGAGAATGTGGCAGTGTACACCTGAGAAAACCTCCAGAAGCATCTGCCCGCGGGGGCTCTTTAAAAGGTCAAGGTGTATGAATCCAAGAAAAAAGTCATTGTGTACAATGGAGACGAGACAGCTCCACGGGCCTTGATGTGTGACCGGAGCGCAGACGGTGTAATCAGGGACTAGCATTGTCTGCAGATGAAATGAAGCTTTGCAATCAAGATAAAATTAACTGCACTGCAGGTAGTGTCTGTTCCTGCTTCCCTAACCATGTCCAGTCTTGGTCTCTTGCTCCAGCCCACCCCCTGGCTGCTGCTGACATGTTGTGAGTGAACGTTTTAAAGCTAATTTCCCCACGGAAACATAAACAACCAAGCTAATTGCTGACACTAAATCATCCCCTACTCCCCGCTGAGGGGCGGAGAGGCAAAGGACCAGGGTAACTGTGTACCAGCAGGACACTCACCTCTTGAGTGCCTCCTGATGCTGCTGTGCAGTACACCTTTTCCCACTCCTGACACCTCCTGTAGGTTGTTGACTTCACTTGGCAGGTCTTCACTGGCTAGGCCCTCAAACTGGGTCACACAGTCAAAATGAGCCCTTTCTGGGGTAGCAAAGAGTCCAACAAAACTGTCTGTCTGCCCTCACCCAGGTCTTCACTCAGCCCCTGCTCTGGGCCCTTTAAATTCAGCCCTTTGCTTGGGCTTCCAAGCAAGCCTTGTCCCATTATCAGGGCTTACACCACTTCACCAGTGGGGGTGCCCCACATCCATCCCCTGCTCCAGGTTCTGACCCAGGGACCCTATGAACAGCAGCCATGCTCTGCTCACTTTGATTCATTGCTGCTACTTCCCTGGACCTTTTCCCACCTGGCCTCTGTATCTTCACTCCTTGCTTCAGCTCTCAGGGCCTTCCCCCCAGCTTAAGCCAGTTCAGCCAGAACCAACTCTGTTCACCCCTCAAGCGCCTGTGGCCAGAGAGAAGCTCCCAGACCCATCCCTCTGGTTCCCCCAGCCATGGACTGAGCAGCCTGGGCCCTGCAGCTCCTTTTATCTGGGCCAGTGGAGCTCTGATTCGCTGCCTGCCCTGAGGCTTCTCTAGGCAGGCCCAAAGGACCTACCTTCTCTGCTGCTTTCCTGGGGCAGGGTGTAGTAGGACCCTGGGGCCTCCGGCAGGGGGCCAGGAATGGCCAGGTCTACCCTATCACCAGAAGGAATACTGATAACAACATTGTGTGAATAAACAGCCTGTGCAGACCACCATCATGGTGTCTCCTTCAGCTGCTGGCTCTAAGGAACTGAGTACATATAGTGACCATCACAGAGCAGGGCTGCAGCTGGTGGACTCCCTGGGGGAGAGGCGTCAACAGAAGGAGTTATTAGAGTAAGATACAGTGTGCACAGAGCACAGTCAGGTGAAGCTGCAGTTCAGTGGCAACATGAACTTGCGCTACTGCTGGGGAGAGCAGGGCCCAGACACTGTTAGCTGGAGGCAATAGCACTGAGCTTGCAAGAGTTAGGAATCAGAGCCTGGCACAGTGTAGTGCACCATCTGCAATGCCTGAGAACTAGCTGAGAAATAATGTCTCCATGAAGGGAGCAGGCTAAGGACTTGCAGGGGCTAGTAAACAAGATTGTGTAGGCTGATTTTGCCTGCAACCCAGGCAGCCAACAAGACTAGCTGCTCAAAAGGTAGAGAAATATGCCAGGTTCAGATGCAAGCACTGATCGTCGGAGCAAGAGCTGAGAGAGTGCAGAATCAGTCAACGCTACGCTACTGCTGATGAAGCAATTCATGGTGTCAGACGCCATCAGGTGGTCGAGACATCTGCATAGAACACATCACTGGACATCAGCAATACCAGGAGGGATGAGCTGGGAGTGCCGATGAGAAGCGCAGTCAGGAAAGTAGCTGAAATACTTTCCTCATGGACTGTATTTTCTAAATGGACAAACTACTTAATTCTCAATTACTGAGGGACAATCTCCCTCAAACAAATTCTGTACAATTCCTCATGAGTGATGTACCCGAGTATTCAGATTCTAATATCTAAACTGAATTGTTAAATCTATTCACCTAAATGTAGGTTATTGCTGACTATGTACTATGAAATGACTTTACCAACAAACTTTGTATTTGTGGATAATGTAAGCACTATACCCAGATGTACAGACACTCTTTTCTCAACCTATCTATTATATAATTTTTTTAACATTAGCTTTAATAAAATGTTTCAATCACCTGCCTTCTTCTCTAGGGGATAGAAGCTTGACACTCACTGTATGTGGAACCAGACTTTGTTACAACTATGGATCTGGATCCAATCTCCTCTATATGACCTACCAGCCTACGTGCCTTTAACATGTGCATCTGACACTTGAACAAAGGAGGATGAGAGATGAGAAAATTCTTAAGATCTCATAGCAGCCCTTTGCTAGTGTTTTGTCCAGTCTCATTTCTCAGCCACTAGAGTTTTGCACCAGGAAAAGCTCCCAGGGGAAATGGTGACAGGACTCAGTTTTCCTTTGCTTTATTTCATCTATTGCTCCTAGTTATTCCCCCTTGTATCTCTGGTCTGATCTAATTCCTCACCCTCCCTCCCTGCTAAGAGCAGTAGAAGGTTATGTCCCCCTGCAGTTAGTATTTAGCCCCTGCTCTATTGATTGAACTCTTTCCTTATAGCCAACCTCTCTGGCCCCTGAACCACTTTCATTGCTATTCCCTTAGCTCTCCCCCACTCTACGGCTACCTTTCTGGTAATGGGATGGCCAGAACTAAACAGGATATATTTCAGGTGTGATGATAGCAGTGTATTGTAAAGAGGGGCACTGTCCTTCCAACCCCCACTCAGAATCTCTCTGCCAGGGAAGACGTCTGCAAAAGAGACCAAACTCATGTCATTAGCTGCCTGCTTTGCAGGCTGCAAGCATCTTTCTCCCGCCCACATACAGACACATCTTGGACTGCTTCAGTATCCTTGCTCCCAGATTTCTCCTTCCCATTAAGCAACTAGGGGTTGGGTTACTTGTCCACAAATGTGTTAGCCTAAGTTGAATCTTATTTTGTTTCCCGCCCCTAGAGCCTTTGGATTTCTCAGCCCTCCCTGGCGTTTGTCTCCCCTCACCATTTAGTGTTACCTGCTGGATTCATTGTTAGCCCCGGGCTAAGGGGCTGGATTGACATGGCCTGTCCCTGCTCCAAGGATCTCTGGCACAAGGACATGGGCGATGTCAGCTTCCTCCAGTCACAGCTGCTTTCCCTTATCCTGGAGGCCCCTACACTAATTCCATCCGTGTGGCCCATTCATTTGTGGGTGCTATTTGTAGTAGTTGAGATGGCTCTGAGGGCCCAAGCTAAGGCCTGGTTTAATTTAAAGGGCTGGATTAGAGTGTTTGCAAGGAGAGAGGGCATTGCCTAAGAAATACTCTCCCCCGGCTTTGCCACAACCCTAGTTTCAAGTTCATTTCTCCTCCTTGGCTTTCTCTGGGGCATGGGGGGAGATGAGTAGCAGGATCAGCCTCGGGATAGAGCTTGTTATTTTGGTAGAGCTGCATCTGAATTGCTGTGCTAATTCGGTAATCTGTTTATTTGGCCTACATGCTGCTTTGGAGCTAGGTACACAGCAGAGCAGGCTAGCTTGTGTGTAGTGAACTCCAGCCGCCAAAGTCCAGGGGCAGACGCTAGGCTCTTCATTCAGGCAAGGGGGGTAGTGTAGTATTTCTGAAGCAATACATGCCCAGGGTACTGGATTTCTGCCCCTTGCACCTGCATCAGCATGAACAACTGTAGAGATGTCTGGGTGGGGCCCTCTATGTTATGGAGGTCTCAGAAAAGATGATTGTAATGGTCCCTTCTGACTTTTAAAATGTATGACCCGAGAAGTCCCTGAGCAAGAAGTGGAGCCCATTCCCCAGGTACCAGTCAAGGTGAGCAGTTTTTTAATAGTACAGCCAGACAGATAAGCTGCTTTATGTGGCCTCCACAACCAACCAACCAACCTGTTCCCTCTTCACCCATCCCACCACAACTGAAGCATCTGAACATAAGAGACTTGCCCATCTATCTGAAAGATGAATGAATGACAGTTATATTTGACCGGAGGAAGGTCAATTGATGCAACGCCTTCTAAGTGTGCCTAAGCAGAAAAATAAAAATAGCTGTGTTTGTCACCTGCTGGTTTCACTGTAGATTGTCAGGGGCATAACGGGGGTGTGACAGGGATATGTTTGACCCATGCTGATTTCACAACAGGATGTGGTGTGGGGGCATATTTGATTCTTGCTGGTTTCACTGGGGTGGGGGCATGGCAGGGGCATTTGACTCATGCTGGTTGCACTGGGGGGTGTAGCAGGAGTATGTCAGAGGCATGTTTGATCCACGCTGGTTTCACTGGGGGACATGACAGGAAGGTGTCAGGGGCATGTTTGACTCACAGTAGTTTTGCTGTGGGTATATGTCAAGGTGTGTTTGCTCCATGCTGGTTTCACTAGGGGGCGTGACAGGGACACAACAGAGGGGTGTTTGACCCACACTGGTTTCACTAGGGGTGCGTGGCAATGGCATGGTTTAACATATGCAGCGTTTCAATGGCAGCACGGAGGAAGGTGTCATTCTTTTTCTTTGAGTTGTGATGTTTGCACAAACTGGAACTGACCTTTTCCAGCTGCCAAGTGGGGCAGCACCGTCTCTGCTCTTCCTGGCTGAGTTGAGACAGTTTCCTAAAGAAGGAGTGGCACACCTGGGACTTGGAAGAGGCAATTTTCTCTCCTTCCCTTGATCCTGTCTCGCCTTTCACTTTGTGCACTACAGCCAAAGCCACCATTCTGAGCAGAGCTGCTGACTGGCTCCCGCTCAGAGCACATTGGTGCTGGGAAGAAGTGGGCTCTCTTGGCACCTGCTGCCTCCCTTGCCTGCCCAGCTCATGGCAGCCTGGGGGTTACAGCAGAGCAGGACAGTAGAGTGAGCCAAGGCAATGGGCTCTTCTGGAGAAGGTGCTATCGCCTTGCGCAGTATTAGCTTCAGATCCATTCACTACATATTAATAATAATGCAGGAGCAGAGAACAGGCTTGGTGGCTACAGAGGCAGTTCCTTCACCAAAGGCACAATGCAAGAGCGAAAGGAAAGGAAAAGCAGAGATTCACATTTGGCTTCACCTAGCCCTGAACTCCAAGAGGGCAGAAGCTTCTTGTACAAGGTAGCAGGCTTCTCCATTAATGTGGGACAAAGATGCCATGGAATCCATAAGGCATTAGCACTGAGACTTCTGCGCGGCCCAGTTCGCTGAAGGTCTCTGCATCCAGGACAAGTAGGAAAGTGTTTTGGTTCTACAGAATGAAAGACAGCAAGAGGAATGGCAGTGCTGGGTTCCACTATGCCTTCCCATCCCCAACACATCTCCTACTCCACAAGGAAGAGTCTGTTTGCACAGCAAGAAGCTCAAACCTGTTCCCAAGAAAGTGAGCTAGAACCAGTGCTACCCAGACATACCCTCAAAGCAGCTTTGACCCTGGAAACTAGGCTGCTATTAGGAATCTGATGCTCTGATGCGATCGACAATTGCTGAGGATGTAGTGACTGCAAATAAACTCAGCAGTACAAGGACTGGAAAGCAGATGAGCATGGGGAATGAAGTGTTAGGACTACCCTCTACAGGGCACCAAATCCAATTCTATGATTTAAAAACCACCATATAAATACAACAGTTTCTTGCTACTTGTGAAACGTGAGAATGAATTACCTGCAAGGGTGTGACCACTACAGACAGAATGACTCCACTGTCTTCTGCAGTGGCTTTAGGCACTGGCACAAACACAGGCTCCGAAGGATAGAACCCATCCTCTTGCCAAATCTAGCAGGCAAAAAAAAAAAAAAAAAAAGACAGAAGAGATGCACTTTATTATGATTTAGGTACTACTGATATCCAGAGACCCGAGTCAGGATCAAGGCCCATTTTTATTGTCCAGAAATGCAGAGACACCTTGTGCCCTGAAGAACTTACAATCTAAGGCCCTGATCCTGCAACTAGCTCCATACAGCTGGACCTACTGAAGTCAGTAAAGCTCCATTCAGGCACATCTCTGTGCCTATGATGAACCCCACTGACTTACTGGAGCTGCTTGCACAGAGCTTCCTGCAGGAATGGCTCTAAATTAAGACAAGATGCATCAAGTGGGGATAGCAAACTAGTGGAGGGAATGCGGAAGGGAACAAAGGGGGTGTAGACAGGGCCGGCGCTACAATTTAGGCGGCCTAGGCAATTGCCTAGGGCGCCAGGATTATTCGGGGGGTGGCATTTTGCCAGGAGGGCAGCAGGCAGCTCCAGTTGACCTGCCGCAGGCATGCCTGCGGAGGGTCCGTTGGTCTGTGGCTCTGGTGGAGCTGCCGCAGTCATGCCTGCGGACGGTCAGCTGCTCGCGCGCCTCCGGTGGACCACCCACAGGCATGCCTGCAGCAGCTCCACTGGAGCCGCGGGATCAGCGCGGGGGGCGGTGAAATGGCCGTGTGCCTAGGGCGCGAGAAACCCTAGTGTCGGTCCTGGGTGTAGACCAGCTCTGGGCATAGTGAGATGCCTAATTCACAAATGGATTTTGCTTTGTTTTTAAATGACAGCCTAGCAATAAAGCAGCCCTAGTGTCCCCATCTGACCATCATCCAAGGTGAACAAGAAGTCAAGCATTTCGCATTCTCCCCTCACCTACTGGAGCTAGATAAATCAAGAGCAGGACTGAGACAGACATTATCCCACTGGTAGATAAAGAGAAGATTAGCATTAAAGAGAGGACCACAACCGAGACATTCCCTCCAATCTTTCATAGGCGCAGTGTCACTACTTACCCTAAACAGGAGAGGGTCATTTACTGAATACTAAAGGATTGTGAGAGTTTTCAAAAATGTGAACATTATTATTCATTATTTCTGTTCCGGTAGCACCTCAAGTTCCCAGCTGAGATCAATGCCCCTCATATGAGGCATTGTACAAGCACAATGAGAAACAGGCCCTGCGTCAAAGACAGGCTCAATAGACAAGCTGGGCACAGGGTGGAAACTAAGTCATGAACTGACTTGCCCAAGGTCACACACCAGGTCAATGGTAGAGCCAGCAATAGAACACAGGTCTTCTCTATCCCAGTCCAACGGACTACCCAGCTGCTTCTAACAAACCACCCAGCCACTCCTAACATGGAAACTCTTATGATCTGAAGGAGGATCTTCTGGATTCTAGTTTCTAATCTGATGTTTGCTTTTAAAATAGAATTCTTTATAAATTCAGAAGCAAGCCCAAGCCTCCACTAGGTTTTTCTAGGTCCTGTAAAATTTGCTACAACCATTAAGACATTGCCAGTCCATGCAGTACAGGGAGGGTAACTGAAATTAACTCCTCTGTTTTGATTTCTAAGCAATAACACAAAAGGGACAAAACGTTGGGAAATAAAAAAAAGCAGCAATTAGTAGAGAAATCACCTTTCCTTTTCTGAACGCTGTCAAAAACAGTAAGGAACGTACGAGATGTACTCGCGTGTACTAAAAGATCACGAAGTCATTACAGCTTAACCGTTAGTTGTTAGTGCTCTGGTGGGTACAGCACTGATCTCTTGCCAGCTCTGCCACAGATTTGCTCTATGACTTCAAACAATTCTCTTCACCTCTTGTTCATTCCCCTCCCTTTTTCTGTCTTGTCTATTCATCAGGGCTGGGACTCTCTCAGAGAGAAAGAGAGAGAGAGAGGGTGTGCTTATGTGTACAGTGCTTAGCACAAAAGGATCCTGGTCTCAGTGGGTCCTCTGGAGACCACAGTAATACACATAATTAGTTAATGAACTGTTGTTGCAAAGCCAGGTCGGGCTGAGCCCAACACGGGTTTCTTCCTCCACAAAGAGAGGCTTTTCAAAAACCTGCGATATTTAGAGTTTCCAGAGGCTTTTCCCGGCCAGATTATGACAATTTGGAGAGGGAGCAAATTTTCAGGGAGAAGCCTTGACCATCCCTGTAGCGTTCAATAAAGAACTTGCTCGTGTTTTTAAAGCTTGGGGAAATCTTACTTAAAAAGGGAGACACCGAAAAGGTGTGCTGGGATTTTCAGAGAGGCCTGGAGGAGGAATTAAGGTCCCAGCTGTTAGCGACTGTCAATAGGAGTTGGATGCATAAGGCCTCAGCCTATATTTAAAATTTGTATATATGACAGTCAGAGATGTGAATAACCACAAGCAGCAGCCCAGCAATGCAGACAAAAACCCAGCTATGCTGAGAGAAGAATACTTCTGTCAACGCAGCTAACATCGTTTGGGGAGCTGGTGTTTTTACATCAGCAGAGCTCCTCCTCCTGTGATCATACGCTGCGTCTACACTAGCATAGGCTCTGTAGTGTAGACATAGTCCTAGTCTATAGAAACTTGCAACATAATAACTATTTTGGGTTTAATTCATATCTTTCATCATTTCAATGCCTCTGTAAGAGGACATTCTTATTTCACCATAAACACGCCCTTGTTCTGATTTAGCATAAGGTAATTCATTCCAATTAAAGCTAAATGAAAACAGGGTGAGTTTATTCTAAAATAAGAGCCCACACAGAAATTTGCATTGAATTAAATCTAATTGAGGATTTATTTCAGACAAACCCCAACTCCCTCTGGCCCCTTAGCCTATTAGTGTTGAAAAGGAAATTTAGGTCTGGGGTTTAAACCCACCAAAGCAGGGAAACCCTTGTAGCTGCCACAGACCTATTATGCCATTCAAAGTCCCACAACACAGGCCTAGAGATAAATCTGTCCCAGTGAGGGTCAGTATAAGCTCTGCCTAGTTACATACTGCACATTGATAGGGCAGAACACCCTAGCTTTATGTTCATTGCCCCAGACCCCAAAAGCCTGAATTTCAGGTGCCCTGGAAGTGTCACCTCCACATTATAGGTTTCACTGTATTGTTAGAGTCCCAGAGTTTCAGGCCAGGGAGGCCCACCAGATCAGCTAGTCTGACCTCCTGTATACCACAGGCCACCAGCACCACTTAGCACCTGCGCACAATCTTTTAGTGCACACGTTTCCCATGTTGTGTTCACCGTGATAATGTGGCGGCACACTCTTTAAGATCATCTTGATCCTGTCTCCATACCCAAGCCCTCTTCCCCTGCCCTGGTCTGTCCAGAGACCCAAAGAGATGTCTGCTTCTTGTGTTAAGGTGTCACAATCTTGCAGGGCAGATAATGGAAGTGTGGGCCCAATCCTAGCCCCCCTATTAAATAGATCCCAGTGCTGACAGGTGACAAAGCTGCCTGGGCTGCAGGATGACAGAAAACTCACAACAGCCAGTTCACAGGCTGAGTCATTGAATGGGGACAACTCCAGGGTCTTGAAGACGAAAATCCTGCTTTGTCTCACCTTCATTTTCTTGGTTTCTGTATCCATCTTAATCAGTGAATCCCCCACCAGGTGCCGAAAGCCGCAGCCGTAGAAGAAGCGGTACTTCTTGCTGTTGCACCATGAGTAGTTAATCTGGGGGAACTCCAGGCCCCCTACCTCCTCCAGGTCCTCAGCATGGAGATTTTCATGCATGCACCAGACCTGTGGCAAGCCACAGAGCACAGGGGTGTTACTGAGCCCTGACCTGGGACAGGCGCTTCAACGCCAGACTGGGCTTTTCCACATGCTACCCAGCTATTACAGGGAAGATGAAATGTTTGGCTTTGTTCCCTGGACACCTCTAGCCAGCCCATCTCCGAACCATGCTGGGTCCCTTTTCTACTCCCCCCAAGAAAGAGACTGACAGCATTCTGGGGTTTCAAAAGGGCCCATAAGGCTGAGCTAAGGGGAAAGCCTCCCTAACAGCATCAGCACTCCAGTGCATTGAACCGCACCTTTCAGCTTGCAGGATCCTAAAGCACTTGACAAGCTGATCCAGGGATTGCTCCTCCACCACTGAGATGACTTCACCTCTGGGGCTATGTCTACACTGCATAGTAAGCTCAGGTCTGTGGGACCTGGGCTTGCAGAATTGGTGTGTCCAAGTCTGTGCTTGAGCATCCACACTGCACTGCAAACCCAGGCCCCCCAACGGTGCTAATGTGTCCACACAGCCCTGAATCAGCCCTGCTGCTTCTGGGTGGAACATGGGAACTGATTAACCACACACTGCAGCACTTCACAACGGTTTAGGGAAGGAGGCGAAGAGCAATCTTGTATCCAACTGAAAATGCAGGGTGAATTTTGGGATCAAAAGACAGGATTTGGCCAGTTACACCAGGCTAACACCCCAACTCATGCCAAAAGTGCCACAGGGGCTTTAGTGACCATGTGTAGTCAGGCTCTTGGCTTCACATCTCATCTAAAAGATGGTATCTCCAGCAACACAGTGCCAGGGCTTTGTACTGACTTCCATCCACGTACAGACCAAGCTTGACTCTGCTTAGGTGGCAAGAACTAAAAAGATCACAGCACAAGACAATAGCGGCGCACACAACCTTCAGTGTAGTTATTTATGCCTTTAAGACGTACCGTCCCATCCACCTCTTTCACAGCACTCGCTGACGTATAGGACAACGGGCTGAGGTTCTGCCCCACGGGCACGCTTGAATCCACATTCAGTGGTAGAACAAAGCGGCGGGGGAAAGCTCTGGCTGTCGAGTTATAGATCTGTTAGGAAGACAGGAAGTTACAGGGAGAGAGAGAGAAATGAACAGGCTGGTGAGCTCAGTCCCTGGGGTGGGGCAAACACCTGTTGAGTTCTAGCCCTTTCCCCCATTCCAAGGCTCCCTGCTCTCTGATTATTTGTACTAGCATAGCACCTAGAGACCCCACGCCAAGATCAGGGCCCCATTGTGCCAGGCACCGTACAGACATAGTGAGAAACAGTCCTGCCCGGGAGATCTCACAGTCTATATAGATAAGACACACAAACAACGGGAGGGGAAACCGGCACAGAGCGGGTAGTGCCAAGTTCACTCAGCAGGTCAGTGGCAAAGCCAGGAATAGAAGCTTGGTCTCCTGACTCCCTGTCGACTGTCCCATCCACTCTGCCTCTCCCTCCTGCCTAGCACTTTCTATTCCTTCCTCCTGGCCATTCCCCTGGCCCTTCTTTCCACACCATTCCTTGGATTAATGTCATTGTTACTTAGATACAAGTTTGCAGCTTCTAAAACAACGAAACATTCTCATTTTTCCCACAATAAGAGTCACCCACAAATCAATGAGCCCAACTAACTCCAAGGAGCGTAAAGTTCCCTCTGCATTTCCCAGCCTTCAACTCAGCCAGCATGGGATCAGCAGGTCCCGTACAACAGACACAGAGGCAGGGGCTTTACCTGATCCAGACCTTCCCCAGCTTTGCACAGGTTTTGGAGCTGGTAAATTTGTAGGCTCCCTCCGTCATCCTGGCAGCAGAGGTCAAGGACCACACAGCCCTGATCTTCAAAGGCGTTGATATGATGGAAAGTAGCAAATGGCTTGCTGTAAAACTGCCCCGGAAGCAGCTGCAGTGAGACAAAAGACAGATTTGTTTCCCGCCTCCAGCAATCTCAGCCCCTCCCTGGTCCCTGGAGAGTTCCATTTTCCCTTTCCATTTCTCCAATCACTCTTTTTGCACCAGTTGTCTTAGACCCCAGCAAAACAACAACTTCACAGCCAGTTATAGGAAGAAGCAGATTCAGGCCATCTGGAGCCCAAAGCACACCATGACAAGGGCCCCTCCGATCATGCACCACTCCCCACCTGGAGAGGCAGTGGAAGGGAACCCTTCTCACCCGCCAGAGATGTAGGGGCAGTGGCCACGACACTCACATGGGGCCTCCTGGGGAACTCACACTCCTCACCCTACACCTGGATCCCCATGTCACTTGGCAGGTACATCTCAGCCCTTGTAGCTGCAACTCCAGGACTGCTTCCCAGGAGGCCCTAACTGCCTGTTGCTCTAAGTTCTTTTAAGGGGCAGCAGAGAGATTTCTTGCATTTGCCTCTGCTCCAGCACCTAATAACTTCTCATCTAGGAGGCCTAACCATTCCCTGGTTTTCAAGGCAATACTGCACTGCAGCAGTTCCTGGCCTGACCCATACACCCCAGGTTGCTGCAGCCAAAAGCCAGGGGCAATTCCTGTGTGCGCTGATATTGACTGAACAGGAGAAATCTAGGCCTGCATAACTGCTGGAATGGCAGAAAATTTACCTCTCCCGTGTGCTTATTCACCATGTGGAAGCGGGTTTTGTACTGTGGCTCCCAGTTTATCCCATCAGCAATGGGCTTCCCAAGGAACTTGGATGTGATGACCCGACACAGATTAATCTTGATGGGCTGCTCAATGAAGATCACATAGTTCTCACTCATTCCTGAATGGACAGAGGGGGGAAATCAAAACGTTTTGCTCCAAAAGGCAAATAAGGTGATGAGAACTGCTGGGAGCACGGGTCAGTGAACAACCTGC
Organism: Chelonoidis abingdonii; assembly: GCF_003597395.2. Classification (NCBI taxonomy): domain Eukaryota; kingdom Metazoa; phylum Chordata; order Testudines; family Testudinidae; genus Chelonoidis; species Chelonoidis abingdonii. The sequence goes on along the minus strand of NC_133786.1, from coordinate 14,779,239 downwards.
CTCTGGTACTAGAACCTGGTATGGCAAGTTGTCACTTGTAGGCTGTGCTGGATCTGCATACAGAAGGCCTACCAGAGGATGGGAGGCACCTCACCAAAGCTGTGATAGTAGGAGGGTTTCATCTTCTCAGCTGGAGCGATGGAGCACAAAACTTTTGCTCCCTGCAACGTGTCATCGCGGTTTGACTTCTGCGGAGGAATCCGAATAATGTTATAGCTGGAACCTGGAAAGGAGAAAGCATGTCCATCAGCCTGGAGACCCAGGATTGACAAAGTCAGCACTTTCAGGAAAGGCACCAAACAGGTTTGTCCATTAGCCCTCTCCATGTTCAGAGTCTTAATGGCTCAGTCTTCAGATATAAGACATGCCAGATGAGATTTTCAAAGCCAACTGGGGGATTTAACCACACAATTCCCACTAGAATAAATCCCCCAGCCAGCTTTAAATATTTCAGCCACCCACCCCTGAATCCCATCAGGTGCTGACACTAAATCCCAGCTAATGAGCTCTTAAATCTTTAGCCAGATTCATCCAGCACTACAAATCTCCACTTCCTGTGGGGCCCACACTCATGCCTTCTTTCAAACAAGGTCTTCTTAATTCTTTTATTTATTGGGCACAAGGCAAGGAAAGCTCCACCCTAGCCATATGCTCAAGTTCTCCCAAACTCACTCCTTCTGTCACAGTATACAGGCTGGCCAGAGCACTTCAGTTTGACATCAGCACAGTGTGGCAATTCTTTGATTGTCCCAGGATGACACCATGTTGACAAATACATTTTATGAACAGAAACTGCAGTGTTAATGCCTGACCATACCCTGACACATGCTGAAATTCTGAAGATACAGATTCAGGACAGCAGAACCCAAACGCTCCCCCACTTCTCCTATGCACCTGCCAGGGGTGCCATTTCAGATTTTGGTGAAGGGGGAGACTTTAACGGGGATTCCAGGGACTACTTTGGCACCTGAAAACTCTAGGGTTTTTTTGTTGATAACAACTTAGACATTAGCTGATAGGATCACTGTATCTAATTCCTATATAAAAAAGAGGATTAAATAAATATTAGACCTGTTCAGCTCTAATACTAATATGTTTTCACATCTTGTGTCAAGTCACTTAAGGGACACCCAGGGTAGGTTTAAAATTGTGATGTAAATTTTTTATTACTAACCCTTGAATACAACAATTGAAACAATGGTAGAAAAATCTAGATTACTTTCTACCACTATTTTGCTGTTCATCAAGCTTGGAATAGATCATTCAACATTGGAAACATCTTACTAGGGCAAGGCCCCATGAGTTTATACTGCACTTGCCTGAGGCTCTAGGGGTGTTACCTCACTAAAAATAATGGACTAGAAACTAACCTTAAACAGGAGTGAAACTGACACTTTCCAGTTACTTTCACAGTAGTGCCAATCCCAAATGTTCAAAAATCATGAATCAGGATCACCAAAAATCATGATATTGTCTTTAAAATCATGAGATTATGTAAACATAGTAGATTTGGTGTTCTTTTTATTTGCCTTCTGCTTTTTGAGCCTTCAGGGTGCACTGGAGTCACATTTTGAATCTTTCTCCATAGCCACAAGGGCTAGAAACTTCATTTTTCTTTAAGAATGAAGGCTGAAATCTTCACATATCCACTTGACTCCAGGAGCTGGGGCTTTAAGGAAAATATCATCATGAGACTAATGACAAAATCATGAGAATTGGCAACACTGCTTTTACTTCTGTTTAAAATCTAGTTACTTTCCAGAAGGCTCTTGAACACAACACTCACAGGAGAATATTTAAAACCAAACACCAAGAAAATTCTATATTTTAAAGTTGAGGAAAAAAATAGACTTCTGAGGTACATCAGACCCACTGCAGGCAGGAAAGGAAAATAAACAGGCACAATTTTTTTAGAAAGAAAATTGGAGAGTCAAATCTTCTACTCCTTAATCTACTAAAACTTTTATTGCCATCAGTGCCTCCACTCACAGATATTAACATGTGCTTAATAACTATACACTTCATATTTAAATATCTGAGCCATCTTATCCAGCACTACACATTTTATACACCTTGATTCAGGGAATACATTTTCTGGCTTATTCTGAACAGTGCTGAGCACACAGATGGTGCCTGGTGAATAATACAAATCATGACAGTAATTGTCAACTTTATGGGCTCTGTGGATGCAATTTCAGTTCTTTGTTCTGGAATTGGCCTGGTTACAGCTGAAACCCTAAGAATTTGAGGCATAAATATATCTGATACTTATACGACGCTTTCTGATTCCTTCCTTTTCAGAACAAAAAAATGACAAAACAAAATGGTTTTCAGTTAAAATATAAAATTGCACAGCAGCCAGTGCTCTATAACCCAGCATGGGGCAGAACCTGACACCCCTTTGGAGTTAAGTGATCTCCTCTCATCTGACTCTCATTCTCCAGCCTTCCTGACTTCTGTGCTGCTTTTCATGCTGTCCACCATGACATCTATCTTGGAACCATTTGCTGGCATTTCCGAGACCTGGCTGTCTTGGTTTTGCTCCCATCTATCAGAGTCCTCTTATTTTGCAGCATGCAGCAGAGAGGTTAATGTAATCTGGTCTTCTGGATAGGGAGCTAGCCCTGAAAGACCTGGGTTGTACTCCCCCATGGACTTTCTGTATGACCTCAGGCCAGTGCCTTAGGGACAGAGTTTCAAAGGTTTTTAGGCACCAAAGATGCAGCTAGGTTTACGAAGGACCTAACCTTCTAGGCGCTTTTGAAAATCCCACTAGTTCCCTAAAGACCTTTGAAAATCTGGCTTTCAGTCTCTCTGTGCCTCAGTGCCCCATCTGTTTACAATGGGGATAGCAGCCCCGCTCCACCTCACCACTATGAGGAGAAATAAATTAGACCTTGTCAGGCGCTCAGATACTGTGGTGATGAGGCCACATAAGTACCACAGGGTAGAGTGGGAACTTCTCTATATCACTGCTATCCCTGCCCCTGGTTTTGACCTCTTGTCACCTATGCCCCCAAATCTCACCCTTTTTTCATGTTCTCTGTGTATATATATCTTCCTACTTTATTTTCCACTGAATGCATCCGATGAAGTGGGTTTTCGCTCACGAAAGCTTATGCTCAAATAATTTTGCTAGTCTCTAAGGTGCCACAAGTACTCCTCGTTCCTTTTCTGAATGTAACCTTGGCTCAGAGGGCTCGACTGCACTGTTTCTGAGTCCCCTGCGTTCCCTCTAAAACAACTCCATCACCACACCCTTCCTGTTTTACAGGCTAGACTTCCAGATCCTTAATTTAATCACCAGCCCTTTCTTGTCTCTTATCTGTTTGTAAGCAAAATACTAACTCCCTTCCCCAGGGGCACCTCTCCTCTGCAAAACTTACAGTTCACAATAATTCTATGCTGGAGTTAAGAGCTCCACCTGGGAGCTCCCACTTGGTCCTCAGCTCCACCGGCTTAAACCACAGCACAACCTCTCTGTTAAAGAACATGTACCGCACTGCAGCCATCTTGCTGAAGATCTTGAAAGGGTGACCACTGAGCACCAGCGCTTGATGATGATTCTGTCTGGACCCACTGAGAGCAGAAAGCCTGTGGCGATGAGGTCGTGCATGCCATTACTCCTTTGTTTAAACAGTAGCACCGAGGCGGAGGGGTGGGAAGGAAAGTGATGGGAACATAAACAGTCACCACCAGGGCTGCATCAGGCCGCAGGAAACGCTCCAACTTGTGCTTATCAGCTGAGCTATGCTGGGAGTATAGAGGGAAGGCGCGGAAGCGCCTGAACCCACAGTGGAAGATCAACTCCTCCTTGGCTTTCACTGTCTCACTGTTATCCAGGTGCCGCCTCACTACAAAGTTCAGAACAGACATCTTTTGCTCATGGGGAAGCAGTGAGAATAGGGCCAGAGGCAGCCCCTGCCTGAAACTCTCCATCAATGAGATAGGAACACTACAGATGTGAAATGTAACGTACCAGCCAACCGGGGCCCCTTCAGTTTCCTCTTTCCCACACCTCCTGTATGAAACTCAGGGAGGGGCTCCCCCCACACACACACACTCCCCATCCTCACTAATTGGTGCCCCAGCACCTGCCCCCATACTGAAATCTACCCACTGCTTCCAGCCCCAGAAGAGGGGCCCCATCAGATTCCTTCATCATACATTACATCAGCAATTTCTTCTGACTTGTTCCAAGTTTCACTAGTGGCCATTTTCACATAGTTCTTGTCACGCTCTGTTGTTTTCTCTGCCTCATTAAGAAAGTTGGAGCCACAGCACCAGCTAAGCTCAGCAAATAACAAAGAGTCAGTTTCCTTACAACAGGGTCTCAGTCAGAGGAACTGGAATGAAACCTAAGCGTCTGTACTAAGCTCATTGTCAAAACATCTGAGCACCCACAGCAATGGAATGAGGACGCAAACCAGCTCACAGCTCCTATGTCAAAAGGAGAAACTAGAATTCTGATCCCAGATGAAATTTTAAGATCCCTGTCTACTGAATCTGATCCCCGCCCAAGGAGGATTGATGGCTTAGTAACTCAACCCCAGAGATGTGCTGTGCATGACCCTGTGGGGGAATTTGAAGCTAAATGCTGCTGAAGCACAAAGGAATTAGCACAGCAAGAATGAAAGAACAGCAAAGCCAGGGAATTGTTTGGTGAATTGGTGCAAGCCAGCAGCGTCAGCTCCAACAACATAGGGAATTAGCTGCTTTCTGAAGGCTGAGGCACATTGAGGAGGAATGTCTTTATGGAAAAAGAAATTTAAAGTTGGTTTTGAGGATCCACTCAAATAGGATTATAGTTTTGCAACAATATCATCCTAGTATTGGGAAATCTGCTACAGAAGCTGATCCCATCCTAATCCCTGCCTGCAGGTAGAACAAAGGATGGGGAACAATCCTGGCACAAGGGAATATGGACTCATAGGTTTTCTCCCGCCACACTCTCCCATCTTTAGAAATTGCCACACTGGATCACGCAAGTGGTCTGTCTAGTCCACTATTCCAGTGGCCAGTACTGGCTGTTTCAAAGGAAGATTCAGGAAACTCTGGAGTTTGGGGACAAACTGCCACCAGGGAGACTTCTTTCTGTCCCCTAGTAGTCGGAGGTTGGCTCATGCCCTGAAATATTGGGGTTTATCTCCCACCCAGAGCTCTTGGTTACTTTAATCCTGGCTATTCTAAATCTTCTTGTTATCCATAGAAATGTCCTGTCCTGTTCTGAATCCTGCTAAGCTTTTAGCCACATAGACATCTTCTGGCAAGGAGTATCACAGGCTAAATGGACATTATTTAAAAAAGTATTAACCCAACTGTGCCAGCGTTTAGTCCTTTCAATAAACATCTTTATTGGTTTCTGACAGCTGTCCTACATCAGTTTCACACTGTTGCATAACTGGGAACTACAGAGAGAGTAGCTACAGAGCTGCAGATTTGGGGGTGACACTAGAATGTGCAAAATTTGGCACAACTGGGAATAACTAGCAAGGAGTAGGGATTTCCCTATGGCGTTCAAAAAGGGTCAAAGCACTCACTTTACCACAGCTACTGCCCTGAATTATAATTTTTCTGTTCCCATAAGGAACGCTTTAAGGCCCTAATCCAAACCCATTTAAGTCAACAGAAAAAGTCTCACTGATTTCAAAAGGCCTTGGATTCAGCCCTGACACTTTATGTAACTTCCTTAAAAAGCAACTTCTCTCTGCCAAACTGATCCACATGTGTGCATGATACATCTCATCCCTACCCAGGGCAGTGCCCTGCGCTTCTTCCCTACCGCTCACAGAAAGGTCTGTGCTCATTGGGATGAGGCAGCCACCCAAAGCACATTAACTAAAGAGGCCAAACATTAAGAGAACAAATGTCATGGTGAGATTGATGGGAGCCAATTTAAGACTGATCCTTCTTTGCTGTCATCGTGTCCCCAGAGAAAAAGCAGCTTCCTCACTTTGTCAGACTCCATCAAAACCCCTCCTTATAGAAGCAGCATGTAGTCTCCCTAGCCTCGCTGCAGGACTGTCATACCTCACCTCACCCTGCTTCTCAGAGCAGTTACCCTGACTAGCCTCACCATGTTTCCCATAAGAGTTGCCCATGTTGTATGCTGTCCCATCAGGTTCATAATGTGGATGGGCTGTTGCTCCATTCACCACAACGAATTTGCTCCAGTCCACCTGAAAATTCAAAGATTTTAAGAGTCAGAGCAGTAATCACTTCCAAACAGCAGCCATAAGCCAAAGTCACATCCTCACATTCCTTCTAAATTATACCAAACCAATATAACATCAAGTTGTTAAGAAGGTGCCCCTCCTAACAGTACAGATAAGCAAGGGAATCTCAGGGTGCTTAGCCTGGCAAGCCGTGTGCCAAAGTTTGCCAACCTCTGCCTTAGCCTCTCAGTTCCCCATCTGTAAATTGAAGATAAAAGCACTCACAGGGGTGATGTGAGGATTAAACTTTAACAAATGTGGGGTGCATCAATACCCCAGTAATGGGGTCATATAAGTACCAAAGCTAGAGATAACCCCATTGTGCTAGGTGTGTCAAGGCATGCAATTAGCAGTCTCTGTTCCAAATCTATCAGTTCTATTCCAAGCAGATAGAGACATTTGGTAACTGGTGTGTTTTCTTCAAACACCAACACAGGCTATACAAAGATACAACGGAGTTTAATATCATTATCTACAACTAGAGATTTTCTGGGTAGCTAATGTTGTACCAAAGGTCCCATGCATAGCTTCATTATAACCCTATCTTCATGTGCTCATAAGTGTTCAGAATTCTCCTTTGTGGCTACAACTGCCTATGCTTAGACTTAGTCAAAAGGTGAGTCTCTTAGGGAGAAAGTTTGATGGAAATCACTTCAGGCACTGAAATGTCCAAGCGTGAAAAATACACTTCTCAGCCAAGATTTTCAAAAGTGACTAATGATTTTTGGCTTCCCAACATGAGACACCTTAAAGGGCCCAGATTTTCAGAAAATGTTGAGTACTCATCCTTGAGTGTCTTGAATTAGGCACTCAAAAATTCAGAGCCCCAACTTAATAGCCACTTTTGAAAATATTAGTCCACCTCTCTAATGGCTGATGAGAATTCTTATGTATAGGTGTCTCCACTTGGTTGAACTTTACCACTGAAATCACTCATATGGCATCTCTTAAATGGGTAATAGTTCCTGGCAAGGTTTGAAATAGGTATTATGCAACCCCCAAAACCAACTTTGTTGGACACATGCAGCACAAAATAGCTGCTAAGCTTAGAATTTCCATATGGCTTGCAACTATGGAAGACAGTGAATACACCAGAGCTCTAACAGTGTTGGGTAGGCGTGACTTTGTGCTGCTGTTTCACCACAAAGCAAAGTTGCCTAGCTCCCAGCTTTGTACAGCTGTAAACTGTCCCAGTAAAAGCAGCATCAGTTTTTAATATATTTCTCCTGTTCTCTTCATTCCTTGTGTTTTCCCCCTCTTTTCTATTTTCTCAAAAAGATTATGAAATTAACTTGCCAACTAAATCTTATATGAATGGAGCTTTAATGTTAGAAGTGTAGGCCATGATTCTGCAAGCTGTTTCAGGCAGGCAGATCTCTGCATTCTTGCAGAGCCCCCTGGAACTAATGCAGCTGTGCACAGAGCAACTTGCAAGATCAGGGCTTTAACCTGATGTGTATGCCACAAGACAGCAGACAGCTTAATCTGAAATGCAACAGCACATTCGGTGATAGGCAGTTGAACTGCGTGTAGGCTAGTGCGCAGGATGAACACAATGGGGAAGTGAGATTTGCCAAGAATTCAAGGAGGGTGCCGGGGTAGGGCTGGCTTGCAGTTGGGACTGGTTGAAGGAGATGAAGGCAGCAGATTGGGTGGGACCATCGGGTAGGGCAGAGCATAGACAGGAGTGGAGTTCTGTAAGACTATTAACATCTATAATAACCTTGATGTTACATGGGTATATATTTTTGCATTTCCGTACACTGGAATCGCCAGACAAGACCAGATCCCTGCACTTCATGGACAGTAACCAAGTTGCGAGGGACCCTGCTTTACCCTTGGTTGAAAACATAACTGACCCTGCCTGCTGCCAATGGCTGTGACTGGACCTCAAGCATGGCATCTCCTTTACTATTCACCTCGATCCTGCAACGCCCTCCAGCACATGTACCACAGAGGAACCTTTAAGGCTATGGGGTGACTGGCAGTGACTGCAGATTTCCTGGCAATTCCAGTATCTGCCATAGAGAAGTCATTTTTGCCAGGAGAGAGAGGTACAGAGGATCTCAACAACAGTGCAGGTTGGACACAAAGACCAAGAGAGTCTTTGGGAATTGTCCCCACTAGCTGCCAAGGCCATCCTGGGAAGAGTGTGACATGATTCCCCCACGCCAGGTGCTAAACCCGTCATCCCACCCACTCTTTACCTTCTCCTTGGTTTCCAGGGTTTCTGGATCCACTTTGCGCATGAAGTTGGTCTCAGTGCTGACATAATAATCTCCCTTGTACACCACGTAGTTCACACTGGAGTTATCCGTTGGCCCTGAAGCAAAATCCCAGAGTAATGCAGATGCATTAAGTTCACACCTCGCTACAGCAAGTTAGGCATATTTAAACAAATAAATTAATTTCCCTAACGACGCAAATCCCTTTCAGGACAGACAGATTAAAAACATCTTAATGATTGACAGCAGCACACAGGGCTCTCCCTATGCAGGTGAGTTCATGCCAAAGAACAAAGACTTGTTTTTAAGCCAAACCGAAGAAGTCTGATCCCTTTTGGTTCAGGTACTGCTAAGTCATTGTGCAGGCTCATTTCAGTTTCTTCCAACTAAAGGAAACCAATGATATTACAAATGGAATCATGCAGACCTGAGGGAAAGGCAACCCCTGGCAAGGGCTGAAATGCCCTTTATTATAAGGCCAGACAACCAGTTGCCAGTATTTATCAGAAAGTATGAGCAGAGAACCCAGACTGTACTGTGTATAGGAGGCCAGGTCAGCAATGTAAAAAGCAGAAGCAGGCCCCATAGTGGGACGATGCAAATCAAAGGGAATGCAAGGGGCATTGGCCAATCACTTGGGACATTAATGGGATTGGACAAAATAACAGGAAAGGTACAAAAGGGAATTATCTGGCAGTGACTTCTATCAGGAGTTGGTGGGCAGGGATGGGGTGGGGGTGCAAGAGGAATTGGTTGGAGGAGACCTGAGAAGCATTTTCCACCTCAACTTCACCAAAGCCTTGTCTACACTAGAGAATAAATCAGTTTGTAACTGAACTGGATGCACTGAAACAGTTTAAGACAAACATTTCAGCACCAACATGTGAAATGGATTGGTTTCACCCTGTACTCACGCTAACGTTGTCCTAAACCATTTCAGCTGCAATGGCCACTGAGTATCTGCCTACAATTCCTAGCCCAGCTCCTGGAAGCATTCTAGATTGCAGAAGGCTAACAAAATGAACCAGTGGCTCTTTGACTGGTTATTAAACCCACTGACGGATGGCCTGTCTAATTATTTATTAGACCAGTTAGGGCATTTCTAGGTGTAGACACAAGTGTTCTAGAAATGTTCTAGAGGCTTTAACCAATTTAAGCTCTTAAGTGTGGAGCAGGCCAAAGGAGCAGTAAGTGGGCCACTGATTTGCTGGGAACGGATGGGTTGCAGGCAGACTGAGCTGTGTTTGCTGGCTTCATACTGGAAAGTCTGTGATTCGCTCAAGAGATGTTAACTAACCAGCGGTGGGGCTGGGGAGTTCCAGGGAATCCCCCACCGGCAGTGGGGTCTGGGAAGCTCCATGGAATCCCCCACTGGCAGTGGGGGCTGGGGAGCCCCGAGGAATCCCCCGCCACCCACAGGGGCTGGAGAGCTCTGGGGAATCCCTTGCCATCCACAGGGGCTGGGGAGCTCCGGTAAATCCCCCGCCACACATGGGGGCTTGGGAGCTCCTGCTGCTGTGGGGCCCCAATATCACAGATGTCACAGAATCTGTGACTTCCACGACCTCCGTGACGTACTCGTAGCCTTAACTATCATCCAACAGCTAATGGTACTTCCACTTGTGTGTGCCATCCTCTCCTCACCCATATCACCCTCCCGCCCCTTATCACAGGAAGGAATGGAATAGCCTACATACCCTAAAAGTGTAGCAGGGCATGGGGCTTTCAAGACAGGTTTGTATCAAAAAGAATGGAGGATTGTGTAATGCTCAACACATAGGGTGTTCCTCATGAGAGGAGGTGTAGGATTTACATAACCCTTGGAACAAGATTAATCAAATTTTATAACAAACCCCAAAATTAAGTAAAGGGCATCAAAGGGACCAATGGCGAGAGGCGCTGAGCTACCCAGGGCTCCCATCAATTTCACCTGTAGCTGTGTGTGCCCCCAGCACCTCTGGAGACCAGATCCAAGGTGCACAAACATTTTAGTGAGCTACATTTCTGATTTTGGGTGAAAACAACATGCGGGGGGGGGGGGGAGCCAAAATCCCAAGTTAAGTGTGTCTATTTCAGATGAGTTTGGCTCAGAGTTTCTTCAGAGGGGTGATCCCCACAGAAACATGACCACTCAAAGCAAAACCACTAAAACTTCCACACAGCTCCCTTCAAACCTAAAAGCTGTTCCTCCAGGCAAATATCACCCACTTGGGATGCATACCACCTCCAAGAACATTGCTTTCAGCTAAGGAATATACTTACGTGGCATCTCAAACCATGATACGAAGCGCCCAAAGATGCTCTTGCACGGGTCCGGCATAGCCAGGGTTCCAAACTCCGAGACCATGATCCGATTGTGCCGGCTGTTAGTCACATAGGAATCACTCTGCAGGAACTTGCTCCTGTAAGTCACGATGCCATTTTCCAGTTGGAACTGATGCAGCAGGGCCATGCCATCAAACCAATGGTTAAATCTTCCAGCAGAACAGAGAAACAAAATCACAGAAAGAAGGCTCAGTGTGGTGCCACATCCTCCCATGCCTTCTCCTAAATCCCTGGTGTTTGTTATGATTTGTGCTATAATCTGAGAACCGGATCCTACAAACACTTTTTGTGTGTGCAAGTGGAAGAGAGCATGAACACAATGGAAAAACTCAGACATGCAGCTACTCACGTGCCACTCATGTGTCTGAAGGCTTGGGGTCTAAGTTTAGAGACACACTAAAATTCTCAAAAGCATCTGGGGGTTTGTCTACACAGCAACCGATAGCAAGTCTTGGACCCCAGGTGCTTGGACCCCAGGTGCTAAAAATAGCTGTGTAGACATTTGGGTTCAGGTTAGAGCGCAGGCTCTAAAACAGGGGTGGCCAACCTGTGGCTCCGGAGCCACATGCGGCTCTTCAGAAGTTAATATGCAGCTCCTTGTACAGGCACCGATGCCAGGGCTGGAGCTACAGGCACCAACTTTCCAATGTGCCAAGGGGTGCTCACTGCTCAACCCCTGGCTTTGCCACAGGCCCTGCCCCCACTCCACCCCTTTCCATGCCCTCCCCTGAGCCTGCTGTACTCTCACTCCTCCCCCTGCCCGAGCCTCCTGCACACCACAAAACAGCTGATTGGGAGGTGTGGGGAGGGAGTGGGAGGCGCTGGAGGGAAGGAGGTGCTGGGAGCTGGAGGGGAGCTGATGGGGGGCTGCTGATGTATTACTGTGGCTCTTTGGCAACATACATTGGTAAATTCTGGCTCCTTCTCTGGCTCAGGTTGGCCACCCCTGCTCTACAGCCTGGAGGGGGGGAGGGGCGTCAGAGCCCAAGCCCAAACATCTGCATAGCTGTTTTTAGTGATGTAAGTGAGACATGAGAATTAATTCTGCTTTACTCTGTGCTGATTAGGCCTCAGCTGGAGTACGGTGTCCAGTTCTGGGCTCCACATTTCAGGAAAGACTGGACAAATTGGAGAACGTACAGAGAAGAGCAGCAAAAATGATGAAAAGTCTAGAAAACACGACTTATGAAGGCAGATTGAAAAAATTGGGCTTGTTTAGTCTGGAGAAGAGAAGACCGAGAGGGGATATGATAACAGTTTTCAAGTACATAAAAGATTGTTACAAGGAGGAGGGAGAAAAAATGTTCTTTTTAACTGCTGAGGATAGGACAAGAAGCAATGGGCTTAAATTGCAGGAAGAGCAGTTTAGGTTGGACATTAGGAAAAACTTCCTATCAGGGTGGTTAAGCACTGGAATAAATTGACTAGGGAGGTTGTTGAATCTCCCTTATTGGAGGTTTTTAAGAGCAGGTTGGACAAACTCCTGTCAGGGATGGTCTAGATAATACTGTGCCCTGCCATGAGTGCAGGGGACTGGACTAGATGACTTCTCAAGGTCCCTTCCAGTCCTGTGATTCTATGAAGCACAACAAGCCCCATGAGTCTGGCTATAGACCCAAGCTCTGAAACTTGCTGCCACAGGCTGCCGCTTGCAGTATAGATGTGTCCCAAGGGTAAGTCTATACTGGAATAAAAAACCTGTGGCATGGCCATGGCTCTCCCGGAACAGCTTACTAGGGATCACAGGAGTTGGGCTGCAGGGCTAAAAATTGCTGTGTAGAAACCTTCATTCTGAGCTGGAACCTGGACTCTGTGGGCCCTTCCAATGTGTGGGTCCTGGAGCTCAGTCTCCAGCATAAGCCCAAAAGTCTGTGCAGCATTTTACAGCCCCACAGCCTAAGCCCAGTGAGCCCAAGTCAGTGACCTGGCCCAGCCATGGGTGTTTAATTGCTGTGTAGACGTACCCTAAGTAGCTTAAGTGTCTCAGGGCTTGGCTACACTCAAAACTCCAAAGCGCTTTGAAGTGCGAGTGTGGTCAACAGCGCCAGCGCTGGGAGAGAGCTCTCCCAGGCACTAGCAGGTATCCACCTCCCCGTGGGGATTAGCTCCCAGCGCTGGGGCTCTGTTTACACTGGCTCTTTGCAGCGCTGTAACTTGCTGCGCTCAGGGGTGTGTTTTTTTCACACTCCTGAGCAAGAAAGTTGCAGCACTGTAAAGTGCCAGTGTAGCCAAGGCCTAAGTCTCATTTCCAAAAGTGACTTTAGGCACCTAGACACCTCAGTACCATTCACTTTCAATGACTCAAGCTCCTAAGTGCCTAAGTGTCTTTTGAAAATGGGCCTTGGTGCTTTTAAAAACGTGACCCACAAGCTTTCATGGACTGAAACGATGTTGTTCTACAAAGCCCCTGCATGCTTATGGTGCTGCAGAAACAGAACACATATTAGGGCTTGTCTTCACTAATACTTAGTGCATGGCAAGCTGGGGTGTAAATCTATCCCCAGGAGCCTGTTGTGTGCTGAATGTCTAACCATTCCCCAGCACACTTTGATCTACTCCTGTTTTGTTATTTAAAGCCTCTTGAGCAAGAAACAATCTGGGAGCAAAGGGCCAAACTACAGCACTTTGCAGAATTCCATCCCCTCCACAGAGGAGAAGATGCTCTGTCAGGCCTTTTGAAGAAGACCAGTTTTTCAGAGGTAGAACATCAGGTACGCTGATCTCCATCAGCCACTCTTGTTCCCATCCAGTCAATGTGAAGATGAGCCACCTCTGTGGGTTTGCTTGAGTGACAGACTCTCAGTCAAACACAGGTTTGGGTTCTAACTTATTAAAAATATAGATCGACTTTTGTTTTGAAATGGAAGAACACCAACCAGTGTGAGGGCTGGGTTGGTTTTTAAAGCCACACAGACAGCTTAGTGTAATCAGGATGGCAAATGAAGCCTGGGATTGCAGGGTGGGAGTGGGAAGTGGCTGTTACAGACAGAGCACTGGGAGTCAGGAGGTCAGGGTTTCATCCCCAGCTTTGTTAGCTAATGACGTGGCCTTCAGCTGGTCACAGCCTCTGTGTCCCCACCTTTAAACTGTGGAAAAACACCTTCCTACTTCCTAGGAGGATTAATGAATGGGGCTAGTAAAGGTGCTGAAAGCTTCTAGATGAGAGAAGAATTTGCATTAGAAGAATGGGATCTACAGGCATTTCCTCATAGTCACACATCTTCAGAGCTAAGGAAGGCCCCTAATGGCTGCGATTCATTTGTGAAGGTGCCTTCTAGGTTTGACCAACGCCCAGCTTGGCATCATTAGAAAGTACGATCAAATCTGGACTTACTTCTCCTCTCCAAATTCAAACTTCCCAGGCCCATTCCTTAGCAGGCTGCCATTAAGCCACTTGGGAATGTGCCCTTTGACCTTTGTCAGGATGGGCTGAGGGGTCTCTTCCACACTTCTCATTAGTGGGGAGATGCATTGCAAACCCTTCCGGTTGCTGAAGGTGACCGGCTCCTGTTGTGGGCTTGGCAGAACGTCCTTTAGAACTACAAAGAACAAACAAGAGGTTAGAAAACAGCAAGCAACTAAGGCCCTTAGTGCTAAATGCTAGAGACTGACAGCCACCAGCCTAGATACCTGCAGCATGGTCTTGGAGTTCTATGACAAAAGCATCCTGCAAATAACCAAAATGTAACGGATGTTCAAAATAAAGCTCTGCTTCAAAGTGTCTGTCAGTCATAGAGAGCTGAAAATTCAGTGCATTAAATCTTACTGCGATTAATCCAGCACAGACACCTGCAAGGTGCTTTTTTTATGTTCCAGAGAGGGAGGAAATGAACTTTTCAGGAAGACTAAGCTAAAATAATTTATTTGAACATGTAACAACAACAAGTGAGGGATACAGATATTTGTTATGACCACCTAGAGATAGAGACTACAATGTGCCCAGAAATAAATAGATTGCAACCTAAATAGAGAAAACACAAAGTGGTGCTTTTAGGGCTTGGCTAAACTTGAAACTTCCAAGTGCTGCTGCGGGAGCGCTGCCAAGGAAGCGCTTTGAAGTGTGAGTGTGGTTGCAGCGCCAGCGCTGGGAGAGAGCTCTCCCAGCGCTGCACGTGCTCCACCTCCTCATGGGGATTAGCTTGCAGCCGCACTCCCAGCGCTGCGGCACTGTTTACACTGGCGCTTTACAGTGCTGTATCTTGCAGTGCTCAGGGGGGTGTTTTTTTCACACCCCTGAGCAAGAAAGTTGCAGCGCTGTAAAGCGCTAGTGTAGCCAAGGCCATAGATTCCCCAGCAAACCTCATGCTGAACTCCTCCAAAGGCTCCGCTGTTCCACCAATACCAGCGCAAGAGGATCTATTACAGATTCTATGCAGGCAGCTAGGTCTTCCCTCTGAGTGACGGTTCATTGCACTACCAGATGGGCTGGGAACAATGCAGGTAAGGAAAGCAATACAGAGGAGCCACCTTAGCACTACTACAGACCAGACCCAGGCTCAGCCAGCCTGGGAGCAGCATGGAGACTACATGCTCAGTCCTGGGATTTTCCAAGGAGTGATGGGAGATGATGCATCGGTACAGGGCAGTACCTCTATCAAGCTGTTGAGGCTCCATTATAAAATGTGTTTCTCTGTTCACCTGGATACCTTGGTAATGGGTACATTAGAAACACAGAGGAGACTGGCCACAGAGGAACATTTTTGTACAGCTCGTTACTTAGTTAATTGGCTTCCATGGCCCCAGGGTGGTTCTGAACACACACTGTAAAGGCACAAAGAGCAGGAGAGCAAGATCACAATGTTCATGCCCTAGGGGATACGTGCAGCTTCTCGCAGATGCAACAAGTCAGATGTCGCACATGACTCAGTGGGTGGGAAAAGGGCACATCTGAGTATCTGCCGGGGACGTGCCTAGTCACATCTAGGGCTTGGCTACATTGGAGAGTTGCAGCGCTGGTGATGGCTTTACAGTGCTGTAACTTACTCACCGTCCACACTTGCAAGGCACATCCAGCGCTGTATCTCCCTGGCTACAGCGCTGCATGTACTCCACCTCTGCCTGGGGAATAACAACTGCAGCGCTGGTGATGCAGCGCTGCTCCACCATTGTGGCCACCAAAAGCGCTGTTATTGGCCTCCAGAGGTATTCGGAGGTATCCCAGAATGCCTGTTCAGCCACTCTGCTCATCAGTTCGAACTCTACTGCCCTGGCCTCAGGTGACCCCGCCCTTTAAATGCCCCGGGAATTTTAAAAAATCCCCTTCCTGTTTGCTCAGCCAGGTGTGGAGTGCAATCAGTGAATCTTTCCAGGTGACCATGCCTCCACGCGCCAAACGAGCCCCAGCATGGAGCAATGGCGAGTTGCTGGACCTCATCAGTGTTTGGGGGGAGGAAGCTGTGCAGTCACAGCTGTGCTCCAGCTGTAGGAATTATGATACCTATGGGCAGATATCAAGGGCCATGCTGGAAAGGGGCCATGACCATGGGACGCTGGTGCAGTACAGGGTTAAAGTGAAGGAGCTGCCAGAGTGCTTATTGCAAAGCCCGCGAGGGAAACCGCCGCTCTGGTGCTGCCCTCACCGACCTGCCGTTTTTACAAAGAGCTGGACACGATACTTGGGGGTGACCCCACCTGCCAATCCAAGGACCACAGATGGACACTTCCAGAGGGGAGGGAGGAGGAGGAGCGGGGGAGGAGGAAACCGAGAGTGAGGGTACTGGGGTGGGGGGGAGACACCCTGGAGTCCCAGGAGGCGTGCAGCCAGGAGCTCTTCTCAAGCCAGTAGGAAGGTAGCCAGTCGCAGCTGGAAGGTACTTGGTGAAGGACAACGCAGAGGAGCGGGTTCCCAGTAAGCAGCTTGTATTTTCAGGATGGAAATGTTTCGGGAGAGGAGGGAGGGTCAGGGCTGCATGCATGCATGCCTAGATGTGGAATAGCCCATTGATGTGGTCTATCACGTTGCGGTAATCGGCCTCGTAATCTCTTCAAAAGTTTCTGCCAGAGCGTGGGCAATGCGCTTGCACAAGTTTATTGGGAGAGCCACTGTGGTCCTTGTCCAGTCAGGCTAATGCATCCGCGCCACTGTGCGCGAGGGGGGGGGGACCATTGCTGCACACAGGCAAGCTGCATAGGGGCCAGGGCGGAATCTGCATTGCTGTAGAAGACCCTTCCACTCTTCCCAGGTGACCCGCAGCAGCGAGATATCTTCCAGGATTAACTCCTGTGGAAAATGTTGGGAGAGTGTTCAGTGTAGGTGCCCCCTGCAGCTGTTTGCTTTCCCAATGCACAAAACCCTGCAGTGCAGCCCAGAAGCAATCAGTCCCCCTTACTCACCATTTCGGGGCTCCTGTGGGTTATGTGCGCTCTCTTTGGCATGGGAAAATTATGCTATTGTGAAGACTGTAAACTCCTTCACTGTGTGAGAATAACTGTCTGAGATATAAACAATGCTGCCTCTGTTAACTGTTGCCTGTTTTTTTGCCTTTCTACAAGCAACCTTGACTTCTTGGATGCCAGTGTTATCAACAGCTGAAAGACTCCAAAACCTGTGGAAGAAGCCGCGAAAAAGCAAAGACAACCTGCTGCAAGCAGTTATGGATCACTCTGCCAGAGAGAATCAAAAACTGCAGGACTGGAGGGAAAGGGAAAGCAGGATCCGCCAGAGAAACGCAGCGGCCAGGAAGAAAAGCACAAAGCAGCTGATAAGCATCCTGGTGCGCCAAGTGGACTCTATCCAGGCGCTCGTAGACATGCAGGCAGAGCACTACCGAGCTGGCCCCCACCCCGTGCCAAAGCTCTTTCCCTTGTGCCCCAATGTCAGCTCAAACCCCCTTCCCCAGCATCCAGGTTCTTACCACCATCAGCTGCCTCCAACACCTGTACATTCACCAAACCAGCCCTGAGAACTATGACCCTTACCCTCTGCACTCAACCCCCATCACCATGCAGTATATAGGCATCCTGAAGTGCAGCAGTCATTGCACAGCACTCCAGACAGACATATTCAAACCTGTGACTGTACAGTTCCCCACCACACCCCCCTGCCCTTTTAGGTTCCCAAAATGTGTGTGAGTCTGTCAATAAAGTTATTTTCTTTTCAAGTAAATGAATTCTTGGCTTTGAAAAACAGTCTTTATTATTGCAGAAAGTCAAAAGATACCTTTAGCCCAGGAAAGAAACAGGCATTGCAAATCAGCTTAGGAAAAACAGATTCCTACTAACATTGTAACCACTGCACTTCACTCCGTGCAAGGCACCAAACATTACTGTTGGTTTTCAGCCTCAAATTCCTCCCTCAAGGCATCTCTAATCTTTGAAGCCCTGTGCTGGCCTCTCTAGTAGCCCTGCTCTCTGGCTGTGCAAATTCAGCCTCCAGGCGTTGAACCTCAGAGGTCCATGCCTGACTGAATGTTTCACCCTCCCTTCACAAATATTATGGAGGGTACAGCACGCGGATATAAGCCGCAGGGATGCTGCTTTCCCCCAAGTCTAGCTTCCCATACAGAGATCTCCAGCACCCTTTTAAACGGCCAAAAGCACACTCCACAGTCATTCAGCACCGGCTCAGCCTGTAGTTGAACCGGTCCTTGCTCCTGTCAAGCTTCCCTGTATACGGTTTCATGAGCCAAGGCATTAATGGGTAAGCAGGGGGTCTCCAAGGATCACAATGGGCATTTCAACGTCCCCTACTGTGATCTTCCAGTCTGGGAAAAAAGTCCTGGCCTGCAGCTTCCTGAACAGGCCACTGTTCCGAAAGATGCGTGCATCATGCACCTTTCCAGGCCAGCCTGTGTTAATGTCAATGAAACCCACGGTGATCCACAAGCGCCTGGAGAACCATAGAGAAATACCCTTCCGATTAATGTACTGGATGCTAGGTGTGGTGGTGCCAGAATAGGAATATGCATCCCATCTATCGCCCCTCACAGTTAGGGAAACCCATTTGTGCAAAGCCATCCACAATGTCCTGCATGTTCCCAGAGTCACGGTTCTTCTTAGCAGGATGCGATTAATGGCCCTGCAAACTTGCATCAACACGATTCCAACGGTCGACTTTCCCACTCCAAACTGGTTCCCGACCGATCGGTAGCTGTCTGGAGTTGCCAGCTTCCAGATTGCAATAGCCACCCGCTTCTCCACCGCAGGGCAGCTCTCAATCTTGTGTCCTTTGCGCCACAGGGTGGGGGCGAGCTCCTCACACAGTCCCATGAAAGTGGCTTTTCTCATCCGAAAGTTCTGCACCACTGCTCGTCATCCCAGACTTCCATGACAATGTGATCCCACCACTCAGTGCTTGTTTCCCGAGTCCAAAAGCGGCGTTCCATGGTGCTGAGCATTTCTGTGAATGCCAGAAGCAATTTTGTGTCGTACGCGTCAGGCAATTCACTATCATCGTCGGACTCCTCATCACTTTGAATCTTAAGGAATAGCTCAACTGCCAAACGTGATGTGCTGGCGAGACTTGTCAGCATACTCCTCAGCAGTTCGGGCTCCATTTCCTACAGAAATTGCGCTGCACAGAAACCGTTGAGAGAGTCAAGATGGCGCCAAATGTGGATGGAAAAACAGGGATTGCTGGGATGTGAAGCGATGCATCATGGGACATTGGGACAGGAAGCAGAATGACACGCACCCTCAGCCCCCTTCCCACAACCCACGGCACCAAAATGGGATGAGGTGCTCTGTGGGATAGCTGACCATAATGCACCACTCCCAACAGCGCTGCAAATGCTGCAAGATGTGGCCACACTGCAGCAGTGCTAGCTGTCAGTGTGGCCACACTCCCCAGCGCTTTCCCTACACAACTGTACAAAGACAGCTGTAACTCCCAGCGCTGCACACCTGCAAGTGTAGCCAAGCCCCTAGGCAAAAAGCACTTTAGTTCCCTAACAGTCATGCCTGCTACTTGCTGTTGGAAACCAAGAAGGATTAGCTTTGTTTGTAAAAAATAAAACAAACTCTCTGTATGGGTGCTGACTGGGATACGGGATTGGTCACCTCCATAAAAGCCACCTTTAGAACAAACAGGCTTCTCTCAAACTGGGCATGCATTTGTCATGCAAGACCCCTTCTCAGTCGTGGCACCAGCAGATCACCTGCTAGGCAGAAAGTCCCCTGTGCTGTAATAACTGTAGAACAAAGGTCAATTGCATCTTAGCAGCTTTCTCCTCTATTTTACAGACTGCATTCTTTCCCCTTGTTGTGGCACTGTTCTCTTTTAAGGCTCCTGCTTCTTATCTGCTCTGAGAGCCAGACAGCTTCCCCTCCACTTGGGTGATGAAAGCTGTTTAACCCTGAGTGGGTAACCAAAGGCAGAACTTGCCCCAGGGATATCACTGCTGTATGAGGTATTACTGTTTTGGCAATGCAATTAGTTTGTACTTTATCAACTCTTAATTTACAGCAAGGAGCCCTATAACCCTGTAAACTATTTCCTTGCCCTCCATTCTGGTAAGCTAGCTACTGACACAATGTTATTGTAAACCTAACTCTATCCATAGTCTAGATTCTGTCCTTCTCACCTACACTCAGAGCTCACTCCCTTCCCCATTTCTCAATCCGCAGATCTGTGCATCTCTCTCCTTAGCTCAGCCACATCTGCCTTGAGGCAACATTCCCAGTGCCCAGTAAGTGCAATCTTTCCACCATTCAGCCACTGTGGTGACAATGCTGTGCTGCCTCTCAGCTGCTCTCCTTATCATCATGCAAAAGGCACTGTTAGTATCTAATATTTGTATAGCAGGAGCACCTATATCAGGCTCCACTGTGCCAGGCACTGTACACACTTGTAACAAAGAGATGGACCCTGCTCCAAAAAGCTTTTAAGCTTCTAAGTATGCTAGGTTTTTAAGAACCAAGGGATCCCAGCTCGCTTAGGAAGGGGGGCTGGTGGCATAGCACATAGAGTGACTCCATACACATCAGTTCTGAAAAGGTAAATGGCCTTTTCTGGAAGGATGCTTCCATTCACAGTATCTCCACTAACTTCTCTTGCTGCTCTATGGCCCCGTTTAAGGATGTATACAGTGGGGCCATCTTGGCCATTAAACAGATGAGAGGGAATTTTAGAAAGAAAAGAAAATCCCATTTTCCAGCATTCTCACTGTCCCTATGGGGCAAGGGTTTGACCATAAAAATCAGTCTGGTTCCATTGTCCATGCTGGTCTCATTCCCATGCCTTTGTTGTCAGTTGCATCCAAACAGAAGCCTTCATGCAAATTAGAGTGATACCCTCACAGCAGCAGCATCTGATTCCTCCATTGATTTGCACTGTGCTGTTGCTGAGATATCACAACGATAAGTACCCTAGAAATACATAACTAAAAAGGCAGACCCCAACATGGGTGTAGAACAATGAGACTGTTGGCAACGATTAGTAGGGTCAAGTCAGGAGAAATCCTTTTCCCACACCAGCTCTGTAAAGTCAATAAATTTCCAGGCAGGAAGGGCTTTGACATCTCATTTACAAGCCCAGCATGCTGATTCCGTGCCTGGACTGGAGAGGGGAAGGATGGCCCAGTGGTTATGATGCTGCCCTGTGTGCTTGACTCTAGTTCAATTCCCTGCTCTGCAGCAGAATTCCTGTGAGACCTCAGACAAATCACACAGGGTGTATTTACGCTGCAGCTGAAAGCAGGTAGACAGATTCACACTAGCTCTATTCAAGCTAATGTGTTAAAGGTAGCAGTGTGGACCTTGTGACATGGGTGACAGCTTGGGCTAACAACCTGAGTCCAATCCTGCCCAGTCCCTGGGGTCCAAGCTCAGGTGGCTAGCCTGTGTCCATGCTGCTATTTTTAGCACACTAGCTCAGGCCTCACTAGCGTGAGTCTGTCTACCCAGACTGGAAAGTTCGCTCCCAGTTGCAATGTAGACATACTGTTAGTCTCTCTGGGACTCAGTTCCCCACCTGTATCTCCATGATCTGTGCAGAGGTAAAAAAGCCAAAACTATTGGCATGGTAATCCTGCTGCCTCCCAGAAGAGCTTACTAAGGAGTTAGACCCAGATTGTCTAAGGTATTTAGGCCCTAACTCCTACTGAAATTAATGGGAGTTAGGTTCCTAAGTACCTTTGAGGATCTGGGCTTTAGTCTTGTTATCCAAAGACCACATAGGCCTTCAGAAGGGAGCATCAGAATCCTGGAACTGTTCTGTATCCCTAGCAGTGCAAAAGCTTGGCGTGGGAGTGACCAACTCTCCATAAGGGGCCTGGTTGCACAGCATTAGCACACACCTTTCTGATCCCTGAGGTGGAATCAGCCAGCCCCACGCCTACATATTACAGCATCAAAGCTGAACAGTGAATAAAACCTGCTGCAACAATTCTGTTTTCAAGGTATTTCCACTATACCTGTCACTGTCCTATCTGAGTCTTAGTTTTTATACCTATTCATGTAGGTGGTTTTGCCATAGACCCAAATTCTCTCTCCTCTCTCATCACTTTCCGGTAAAGTATTTTTAAAAGAGTCCCTGATTACAACATCTTATGCTGTAAAGACAACAGTTAGTGCCATGCACAGCAACAGAAAACAAGCTGAACACGGATGCCTGGAATGAGATGGACTGTCCTCCAGTTGAAGTCTTTAAATCAAGACCAGACATCTTTCTAAAAGATCCACTTCCTTTCAACCACAAGGTATTCTGCTGGATGCAGGAACGGCTGGGTACAATTCTTCAGCCTGCATTATGCAGGAGGTCAGAATGGATGATCACAATGGTTTCCTCTGGCTAAGAACTATATACACAAAACGATGGCGTTTAAATTAGCTGTTACAACTCAAGAACAATATCTTGGAATCATTGGGGATAGTTCTCTGAAAACATCCACTCACTGTGCAGCAGAGGCCAAGCAAAGCTAACAGGATATTAGGAATCATTAGAAAAGGGATAGATAATAAAACAGAAAATATCATAATGCCACACTATAAATCCATATATGCCCACACCTTGAATACAGTGGGCAGTTCTTGTCATCCCATCTCAAAAAAGGTATATTAGAATTGGAAAAAGTACAGAGAAGGGCAACAAAAATTATTAGGAGTATGGAATAGTTTCCATACTAGGAGAGGTTAAAAAGACTGGGACTGTTCGTCTTAGAAAAGAGATGACTAAAGAGATATGATTGAGATCTATACGCATACATAAAAAAGCATGTATGGTATGGAAAAAATGAATATGGAAGTGTTATTTACCCATTCATATAACACAAGAACTAGAGGTCATCCAATTAAATTAATAGGCAGCAGATTCAAAACAAACAAAAGGAAGTACTTCTTCACAAAATACAGTCAACCTGTGGAACTCATTGCCATGGGATGTAGTGAAGGTCAAAGGTATAACTGGATTCAAAACAGAATTGGCTGAGTTCACAGAGGATACATCCATTAATGGCTTCTAGCCAAGATGGTCAGGGACATAATCGCATGCTCCAGGTGTCCCTAAACCTCCAACTACCAGAAGCTGGGACTGGACCACAAGGAATGGATCACTCCAAATTCCCTGTTCTGTTTATTCACGCAGAAGCATTTGGCACTGGTCAGTTAGAACACTGGGTATTGGGCTAGATGGACCATTGATCTGACCCAGTATGGCCATTCTTATGTTCTTGAAATCTGTGAATCTGGTGTGCACTCAAAAATTGCTCACTGCTAACAATGGATGTCAGTCACAAGTTCGGCATCACAGTTTAACAACTAGCAGAGTCCAAGTCAAATTATGGACATCAGTGCTGTTATGTTCACAGCACCCATAATTAGATAAGCACATCAATACCCTTCCTGAAAGGTTGCAACATAACACTACTTCATTTCTTAGAATTCAGAACAATAACACACAAGAACTGCAAAAGAGAGAGAGAAAAAACAGACTACTCTCTACAGCAGTGAGACAAAGCTCACCCTATCTTGCTTTAAACTGGCTCTTTCTAGATTTACACCAATTGCACTGACTGCAAGCAGGATCAGAAACCTTGAGCCCCAACTTGAAGTGATAGTTTGCAGCTCCCACATTCCTCAATCCAGCACAAGTTTTGTTTCAGACACCTGTGGTTAAAACTTAAACCAAGTAGGTGTTAACCAAGGGTTTCCAGAATCATGCTGAAAAGTTTAGACTGCTGTACCTTTGCTGTTAGACTGCACCTGAGCCCAGTGCTGGCACCCATTGTCAGCAATGGGTAATTCTTCCTGATATAGACCGCGATAGAGTGGGCTGAGGTGGTTCATGGTATTATTATTTTTAGTCTATGGTAACCCCCACAATGTCCTGGATGATTTCCTGACATTCAGGAAGGGACAGTGCCTGTCCCCAGAGCTTACAGTTACACGCAGTAGAAAGAGGTATGGGGAAGGGAACCCTTAAAGAGGAAAGGGACGTTGCTTAGTGCACATTGACTAGGAGGTTATTCTGTGTGAAGGGGCAATCTGGAGCCAGCATGCTGGGGCAAGCAGGCAGACAAAGGGAGCAGGCAGAACAGGAACTTGGGCAGAGCACAAGGAGCTTGGCACGTAGGAAGAGATGAGGAAATGTGGTTATTTGAAGACATAAAGTGACATGCAGAGCTTTTCTTGGGCTTTCGACATACAGCTGGGCCAAGCCCTGAAAGGTAGGAACAGCAAAGATATGATGCAGGAGAATGGAAGTCAGGAGAGCAACAGAAGGGACGCTGGCAGGAGAGCCCAGGTGGGCTGCAGGAGGCTTGGAGGTTGGGCACACCCCTGGCTAACTGAGCCACCTATTTATCCTGTAAAGCGGTGTTGTGTCTTTTGCTCTTTACCCAACAAATGTAATATGAAGGAACTATATGAGCACAGTTGGGGGTGCTTACTATGTAGATTGAATATGCTAGGCCTCGCTCCATACACACAGGGATCCGGTGGCTTCTGAAACATAAGAAACAGTGAGGGCTACTAGAGACTTCACAAACTATTTAAAGAGATACTACCCAATTCTTCTACACTACAGGGGGAATCTTTGCTCCCAGGGGATTTAGACCTCAATTTCTGACCCTGTGCTTTGCAGAGAGAGCTGAAAACATGACCAATATAAACCAGTTGCTGAGATTGGACTGGGCTCCACGTTTGGAGCATGAATGGGCAAATTTTACCTAGGGAATAGCATGTGCATCACAGACTGAGGAGAAGCATTTCAGAGGAATTCCCTGGTTCAAATGTTGGCCACACATCCCAGTTAACAGGTGGAGCAGCCTCATGGCTGGCACAGACTGAGGACAACTCTCTTAAGCCAACACTTTTTCAGTTTGTAGGCTCAGCAGCCCAGCTGGCAAGGCCTCATCAGCACAGAGAGACAGATGTGGTTCAGCATTTCGTTTAGATTAACCTGTGCTGACTGATTAGCTGTAAGCGTAATAAGGACAAACAGTGGCCACCAGTGGTACAGCTAAGCCCCTTCCTGAAACAGAGCTATTTCCTAGTTCAAGCAAGGCCTGAGGCTAAAGAAATTCTAGACAATATTAAATTTCCATCTAGTATGAGGCGGCATTTCCTATCATGAAGCAATTCCTATTGACCAGACCGGTCACTTTCACCACCTCAGCTGTATCTTCCAGTCTCCCTCCTTTAATCCTTGAGATTAAGTTAAATTGCTGCACAAATGATCTGTAAATCTCCAAAGCTGTATGTCTACTTCTTTGGAGACAAATTCAGCAATCAGTACAAGAGAACAGAGGAAGAACAATTCAAAAGAAACTGGTTGACAAGCTGAAGCTGAACTTTCGTAAGCTTGCTTGTTCAGATCTGCTTCTAAGGATAGGTAAGATTGAATGTTGCCCTGAAGAGATGTGGCAATTTACCCTCCTACAGTGTGGCTATCTGGCTCACCAATCCTCAAATCCTGATTAGAACTCTAATATGAGAGGGCAGCTAGATAAATAAGTCAGGTTGCAGGGCTAAAGTAATTATCCTGCAGCGTACAGCAGCCTCTCCCTCTTAAACCGCAATTAAATTATATTAAATCCCATGTAAGTAATTCATCAAATCCCAACATTAGTGCTGATAAAAATCCATTAGAAAGAAAGAGAGGGAGTCTTTTCATACAAGCTGAAATCTGAGGGCTATACCGACTGATAGAGGCATTTAGAGAGGAGTTGGTTTAGATAGTCTAGCTGTAAAACATTTTCATTTCAAAATTTTAAACAAAGAGGCAGCAGTTCCACTAAATAGATATTTCTGCAGCGTCGTTATGGTCTAGGATCCAGAAGAGGAACTGAGTAGACTGCCTGGGTTTCCTTGTTCTGTAGATTTTTCCCTATCTCCAAAATGTGAGCTCCCTAGCGCATCTCTCATCACCTAACCTCCCCCAAAATGCTCCTCCCCCCAACTCACACAAATCAGATTTGGGCAGAATTCAAGGACAAGTCACATCGTATTCTTTTAAGCAGTGTTTGGCTCAGAGAAGAGCTGGGTTTGTCCACAGAAGCTTAAGCTGAGAGCATAGTTACATTTATAGCCTTAGAACAGTTAACAGTAAGGCAAGCAGGTGGCAAAACTAAGATAAAGTGATATAATTTTAAGATGGAGACCCAGATACCACTAGAAAAAGGCAACATACAAAAGGAAAACAAGTGGCCTTTGTACTCTGCTTCTTAAGGAGATGAACAAAGCCTGATGTATTCTTTGTTAAACATTTGTTTTAATCAGAAATCCCTCAAAATCCTGCTTTTCATGGAAAACTCTATGGATTACTGGAGAGCTAGCAGGATTATGGCTGACTCCAGAGAAGTGATACCAGCTAGAGTGAGGAAGGGATTGTTATTCAGACTGTTTAGGGGCTTTGTTTCACTCAAATGCCTGAACAAACAGCAGGAAGAAAATACCTTGTTACAGATTCAGTATTCAGCTAAGGGTTGAGAAATCTCATTCTACCTCCATGGGGTCTCCAACCAGACTACCAGCAAAAACAAGACTAGGAAGACCTAGTATAGCCAATTAGGTACAAAGGGGATGGGGGGTAGGAGGGGAACCTCAGGCCTTTTTTGCTCAACTCAAAGAATCAAAACAGGGCACAGTCCCATGTGCCTCCTGTAGAGCTCACCTTTAAGGATGACTTAAGTATAATGAAAGCAGGTAGGGGGAGATGCTGAGGAATGGACTAACCAAGAGATCCCCACTCTAAATTATAGAGTGATTCAAGAATCCACCTTCAAATGTATCACGGCCTTTGTAAGTTAGAACTGTAGAAGTTTCACATACACATGGTCTTGATAGATTTGTTTGGAGAGATATAGCTCTTCTATCAAAATATAACACAAGAAAGTGATAGACACATGCAGTACTGGATCTTTCAATGGAAAACACTTTACTTTACCAGATCTGAAATGGTGGGGCCAGAGGTTGTTACATATAGCACTGACCCCCGGAGCTAACAGTCCTCAGACATTTTGTGTTGATAATTCCGTCTTTATATTTTCCATCTCTGTTCTGATAAAGAACTGACTGATATTGGATTTCTTGTCATTCCTCACTAATTTAGCAACAGATATGATTAAAGAGTTAGACTCTGCGGCTGCTCCTAAATATGTATTCTGAGATACACACTGGATATCATCACAAGACAGGCTTGGAAAAATATTCAAAAATTTTCTACCAAAGAAAATTCAGCAGGGAAACTGGTTAATTCCTTTCTTTTATAGCTCACTTCCAGATCTCAATGGGTTATGACAGATGTCTCTGGTAAGCAAGCAGCAGCAGATTTCATATTGTGTCGTGGTAGCATACATTGCTGAGTCCCTTGGAGCTACTGCACTGAACTCCATATGGTGGCTTTTTCCTGCCTCCTGTGGTGGGTGTTCCAACGGTGGGTGATCAAAACTTCAGTGGGGACTCCTGCCCCCAGCAGCCATATCCCTGTCACAACCCACTGATATTTCCCTCATACAAGAGACTCCCTGCAGAGACGCTGCTGTTTACTGATGGTTTCCCCAGCTCTAAACCTGCATTTTCCATTTATAATCTGATATAATCTGTGCAATGCATTTGCCCCTCCTGTTTATTGGCTTGCAAAATAACTAGGGATCTCCATGCTGTCTAGCAAACTCCTTGAATCATGTAATTCCTAATTTCTATTAGAAATAAAATTCCTCTACTGACCTGTCTCCAGCAGCAGTTCTAAGAGCAGGAGATCTGTCAGCCCCTTTGCAGGAGAGAGAGAAGGGGATTCTTACCTGGGATGGATTTTATCAAACAGCAGAGGAAATGTCCCACATTTGCAGGCAGGAGATTGATGGCAAACAGAAGGATTTGGGAAAACATCTGGAAGATCCTCAGCTGTGGAGAAAGCCTCAGATCCAAGGGGACCTGGGAAAGGTACAGTGCTCAAGTGGTATTGTGCAGCTAGCACTGATGGATGTGTTGAGTAGGACTGGCTGAGGCCATCACTTCAGAATAAAAGCCTTGAGTGTCTGTCTGTGCAATGGTAGGGATGAGCCTGCAGTGCAGCAGCTAGCTAAACCCGCATTGTGGTTAAGTGCACATGCAGTGCTCTAGCTGTTCATGAGGGGGCAACTTTATTCTAAGAACCAGTCTCCCTTAGAAATAAATCCTAAGGCAAAAGCTGCTGCTCTGGAGCTATCAGTTGCTCTAGGCAGCTCAGTGGTGCTTATGTCCTTATGCAGATTGGGCTAGGTGAGTATATGAATGATGTATAGCAGGAGTCAGCAGCTTTTCAAAAGCGGTGTGTCGAGTCTTCATTTATTCACTCTAATTTAAGGTTTCGCGTGCCAGTAATACATTTTAACGTTTTTAGAAGATTTCTTTCTATAAGTCTTGTGGCACCTTATAGACTAACAGATGTTTTGGAGCATGAGCTTTCGTGGGTGAATACCCACTTCGTCGGAAGCATGCTACTGAATGTCAGGGGCTCCCAGCAGATACTGTTCTGTTCAGATCCTGATAAAGAATTATTAGCACTTAGTGTTTTTTAAACTGTTTCTGCAAAATACTTTCCAAGCATGAGACAGACCTCAAAACATTCACATATGGCACTATTCCTATTTTATATTAACAAATTGAAGCATGGAGTTATCAGGTGCATAAGTTAGGTCACAGTAGTACTGATGTCATGAAACTTTATTGCGAATGGTGCTGAGGGATGTGGGAATGCACATAAGGAGGGAAGAAACAATGTATGTGCCCAGGTACTCAGGGCTCCAAGCAACCTTGATAAAGGATGGTATCTTTTTCTTTCAAAAATCCTTTCCACTTAGTCTCACCAGTCATTTTAGGAGCTGGGTGACCTTTTTTACCTAGACTCTAAAGCATCTCAGAATTTTAGAACATACCATTTGCCATATCACATTAGACCAATAGTCAGTCAAATCTGATATCCTGCCACTGATAGTAACCTATATTCTATTTTAGAAGAAGGTGGGCCTTTCTCCACACACTATATTGTACTGGACAGCAGTGATCACTTTGCCCCACAATATGATTGATATATTTGTTTGAAAACCTGATGTCAACCAATAATGTGTTATGTTCCAGTTTATTTTACAGAGAAAATCTAGAAAGATCAAAGTATCATTTTAACAGTTAACTGAAACCAATGGCTTGCCAGATAAAGAGCTCATTCCTCTCTTTAAAAGTGCAAAATATTTTTTAATTAATTAGAGACCATTCAGCTCTCATTCACCAGACGTGTAAAGATCTGCATTCAACAATGAAGGAGATTGCAGTGTGCTTTAATGGCACATTCAAATTATCCCTCAGCATTGACACTACTGAGCAGCTTTCAATGGACTCAACCACCACAACAGTAACTCTTGCCTTGGAGAGGAGACAAGATGTCCCCATTGTATTTTGTCTAAAGATCTTGGCCATTTAGAAAGCACTACTGTGGTCACAGCAGCAGTTCAGAGAACTGGAGCTAGCATAAGGGTTTAAATTGTTTTTAAACAATAGGCAGACAGTGAACTATAACAAATTGTAAAGTCACTCTTGAAGTTGCTTCAGAAAAAGAAATGTGAAATGTCACAGTTGTGATACTCTGATAATAGTGCATGTCTGATTTATAATTAATTTTTCCTCTCCATAAATATTTCTATTATATGCAATATATTTTTAAAATGTCAATTTAAAAAAAGTGTGTATTAAAATAGGGGAAATAAATCTAGTAATGGTGAATTATTGAGATAAATACTTGTTGCATTCATATATGTGCCTACATAAAGGTACAGTTAAAATAAGCAACTTGTGATGATGTGCACTGAAAGTTAGATGATAGAGCAGGAGGTGTAGTTCTTTTAAAATTGCATCTCAACCAGTTTGCCATGGCATCTGATACAGATTACATACACACTGTGTGGTGGCAACAGTGATATGCAATTTCTCATAAAACCTTGGCCCCCTGATCTACACTATGCCCACAAATCCATCTCCCACAGGTTCTCTTCCTATCTTCAAATGACATAATTAAAAAAAGATGTCATCCAGCCATAGGAAGGTGTTCTTTCCTCAAAAAATTTACAACAGCCTAAGGCCCAGGATAGGAATATTCAGTCCTGCACTAGTGACAGGTTTACGTTCTCACACTTCCTGGCCCTTCAAACCTAAAATCAGGAGTTCACACCACTATGAAGAGACTCCCCACTATGCAATGCTTCTAACCCCAGAAGTTTCCAAGATTAAAGCTGTAGAACCTTCTCATGTAGAAAAGCTACTTTAGGTAATTTTTAGAGATGTTATGTTTTTGTTTTCTTCTCTCTCAGAGTGCTAACTGGGTAGATTCATAATACTGAAGGCACCGGTGGAGGGATACAAGAGATACTTTCAACATTTTTGTTCTGAAATATTTTTTCTTCTTGTGAAGTATGTGCCTATACAGAATATATGATGTTGAAGTATGAAAAACTTTTCTGAGCATATTTGGAATGAGATGCACAATTCACTTGCAGTTGCCACTGTCATCCCAAATTCTTGTCACAGTAAAACTTCTACACTGCATTATCATATACTCTGTAAATATGATATACGGTAGATTAAGTGGTTTTAAAATTGTGCTGCATCTTCATTACACAGTTAAGTGAGAATTATCCCATTACATACATTGCTAGTTCTGAATGTATGTACACTTGGATACTAACTTCTCCTAGCCTTTTTGAAGCTAAAGGTTGTGACACAGTTGAAAAAGTGAGTGAAAACTGTGGGGTTATATATCTGCCTCACTATATTTGCATCTCTAATACTCCCTTCCTTCCACCTAGATTCCCCTGTAGTTGCTTGTCTCGATAAGGATATAGCGTCCTGGATGCCAGAAGCTGTGATTAGGCAACAGGGATGGAACACTTGATGATTACCTGTTCTGTTTATTCCCTCTGAAGCACCTGGCATTGGCCACTGTTGGAAGACAGGATACTGGGCTAGATGGACCTTTTTTTCTGACCCAGGACGGCCGTTCTTATGTTTTTATGTAATAAATGGCCAAAAAGTGTTTTGCCCCAGCCTAGAGAGTGAACATATATTGCCATAATCCACATATGCACATAAATTCAGATCTAAATATAGTTTCCATTTGTAATTATGCAAACCCAACATGTAAGAATAGTAATGAATCTTTCAAAACATATGGTGCAGTTCCCTGCACTACTTTAAGAGATTGTGTTATCACACCTTGTAAGTGCTGGCTTGTCCCCAACCCACAAAGGACCCATTACCAGACTCAGAGTCTCTTTTCAAGCAGTTTTATTTTTCAAACCCCACGGTACGTCTACATTGTGTTTTAAAACCTGCAGCAGTGAGTCTCAGAACCTGGGTCTACTACAGTCTCGGTCAAGCTGATTCCAAAAACAGGTATGTAGACTGTAATGGCATGCTAGACTTTATTATACTATTCAGCCACTACATGGTGCTGTATGAAACTTCCCTTATTTAGGCTATCCTCAGCCATACCTAGCAGTACATTAAAGGATCTTATACCCAACACATCCAGTGTCTCTCTCTGAGAAGGAAGCTCTGTAGCCAATCCATATCTGGTACAGGAGTTTGACTTGCTAAGCGGCAGCCCTAAAACCTACTGTGTACAAAGTTTACATGACACACACATTCAGGTTCAGGAGCCCACCGCCATCTCTGGGCTACAAAGCCCATACTCCACCAAAGCCCAAACATCTACATAGCTTAATTTTTAGTTCCACAGCACAAGCTCCACAAGCCTGAGTCTATGGATCCAGCTTCTGAAACTCATTGCCACAAATATTAAAGTGCAATGTAGACATATCCCAAAACAACAAAACAGTTCCCCAGCCCACCCTGGAGCTACAGCTACCTGGGAATTTCCCCCTTTGCCTTTCTCGGGCCTTCCTGCTTCACCTCCTATTGCACAAGAAAGGACTGAGAAAGGCAAAGGCGAAAATTCCCTGGCAGCTTGTAGCCCATGATGGGCCGAGTAACTCTTTTGTTGTTTTTGCTTATGTTTGGAAAATAAAACTGCCTGAAAAGAGATGCTGGGTGTGCCAGTGGATCTGTCGTGGGCTGAGACAAGCCAATACCTTACATGCCTATTGCTGGGAAAACAGAACCATGAACACAAAATCAGGTAGTTAAAGGAAGGATTCTGGGAAAACATGCAAGATTGCAGTGAACACCACAGCAGTACAGCAAGTGAGAAATTATCACTGCTTAGTAAGCATCGTTACAGAAGATGGAAGAGTGGATATTGAAGTCAGCACCAGAACAGCAAGAGCAAGACATTCTGGAAGAATAAACATCTAATCAGAAGGGACATAAATTTGGAGACTAAATTCTAACTCTTAAAACTTACATTTGGCCCATATTAAATTATGGCTGTGAAACATGGACATTCCAACGATTAGTAATAAAGAAACTATAGCCTTAGAATTATGATCTTATGGAGTAATTCTGAAAATATCATGGATAGACCACATAATCAATGAAAAAGTATTGCAGATCATTGGAACGCAGCAAACATTATTTAAAGAACTTATGAAAAGAAAGATTTGATTTACAGGGCAATTTTTAAGAAGTTCAGCAGATGATGCATGTTCATGGGCACTGGAAGGGAAAGTTAATAACAGAAGAGTATGAAGCAGAAAAAGAGATTTGGATGGATGATGTGGTATCCTAGGTAGATCAAAAGGACTATTCGTCCACAAAAAAATTACCAGAGGACTCTACAGAATGGGTTCTACAGTTGCGAACCTCCTGTAATGGAGATGCCACAGAAGAAGAAGAGGATGTAACTGCACCCCTTCCCTTCTGCCTCTCCACACCCACTACCAAAAAGAAAGTTTTAAAGAGCAGAGATAAAATCTGGGCCTCTATTGCAGTCAACTGCAAAACTCTCATTTACTTCAGCACGGCTAATATTTCACCCTAGGACTATTTGCTATTTTTAAAAGTAGATTTATATTCTGTTATTGATCTGAGATTTTACATTTTTTTTTTAATCTTACTAAGGCAGTACAGTTTAAACAGCAGGGGAGAAGCTTAAAGGAAAAGTAATTGCCAGTTGAGCTTTGCTGATCAGATCTGGCAGCTTTAAAGCCAATTAATTTTCAGTTCAAACATCCCTCAGTAAAACTGGAAAGCGGATTGTGATGGGAAAGGTGCCAGTTGGAGTTCATAGGTAATTCATTCCTCAGTGACAATGTGGAGCAGCTTCTAGATTCATTGTAGGTGATAAAGACAGTTTTGTTTGTTTATTTCCCCAGTAAATCTTGAGATATTTGAGAGAGGCGATTAGTAAAGAAATATCACCAACAGTGTGGACAAAATAATAAAAACAGCAAAATGATACTCTGGTATATCAGAGAAAGGAACTAAAATAATCAGCAAGGAAACTACTGTGCTATGAACACTACTATCTACATAGAAGCCATGCAGAACACTAACAGGGAGCCAACAGCCACACAGAAAGAGCACACTGATACTTTTAGCCAGTAAGATGGTCCCTGCAGATTCTTTTTTCAACTGGGAGAAACTGAAACATGAAGTCAGCCAGTCGGTCAGTTTCTACATTGATGAAAAGAATTCTATAAAATCAACAGGGAAGGAGAAACCTTTTTCTCTAAGGAAATGTTCTAAAGATTCTGGACATACTATTTTAAAGGATGTTCTATACAGAAGCTAAAACTTTATATAATTAGTTGATTTTTTTTTAAATAACCAAGTTGATAACATTCCTTTAGCAGTTGCCTAAATACATACAGGGAAGCGATGGATGTTTTGTTCTTCTTTGGAGAAATTTAATCTATCTTTAATTCCATGTATTTGCTACCCAGATAATATGATGATAAGCACTTTAGAAATGCATATAAGTAACTATTTCAAAGTCAGACAACTTCATGTCTGCCCATTAAAAAAACAAAACATGTCATAAGAATTTTTTTTATTTTTGACAATCCATTTAACTATGCAGTGTATAGTTTACTGTCTAAGTTCAGGTACTATGGACATGACAAATGACTACTTTCAATGTGTCTTTGGACTGTAAAGCACACTCACTAGAACGGAGTTCCAACATATGTAACATCTTCTGCAGATGCTTATACCTTGGGTGACATAAGTTATGAATATTTTACATGAAGCAATTCAGATGCAAAAAGAATAAGACATGACTACACAAAAACAAGGATGGTTCTTCAGAGATGAACACCTTGCATTTAATTGCACCTTAATGCCTGACTGTGCAATCAAACTTAAAAGACATGCACTTATATCTATAAATTATAGTCTTATTAAATAGATTTTAGAATTTTGCAAAGCACTACAGAAGTAATAGTACTGGACAGTGTTCTGTAAAAAATAATTTTACTGGCAAAGAATTTAACTATACGATCCAGTGGGTCTTTTGTGAGCTCTAATCTTTATTGATACTATAGATGTTATGACCAAAAAACTTTCAAACTTCCATGCCTGAAATTAGACACCTAAATCCATAGTTAGGTGCCTAAATAAGTGGCCGGATTGCCACAGATGTAAGCACCTACAATGAACTCCCTTTGACTTTAGTGGAAGCTGTGGATGCTTGGCACCAATCAGAGTCAGCTCCAGCTTTTCTGCTGCCTCAAGCAGCAAAACAAAAAACATTGAGAAACAAGAGTGCTGACCTATCCTTTTTATCATCATTATATTTTATAAAGTAAACATTTTGGATGGAGTTTTGTGAAACTATAAATAACCACAATTTTTCAAGTTTTCCTTCTTTCTGTTTTTTTTTAAAGTCAAATTCTTAGTCTAAGATAAACATTTTAGAGTAGTAAACAAAAATATTATATTAGTTGGTATTATTTCTAAATTAAGGTTGACAATATCTTCCACTGTCTTCACATTTTGATTTTGTCTAAGTTAAGGTGGAAGGTCTGGCAAGACAAACATACAATCCATAGTAGTGCCCATTAAATATTAACATGTTAACGGTGATGCCATCTGTAAATTTAAGTTTATGAAGGTTATGACTGCAGCTACCATGACATTCTACAGACTTTAGTTGTCTTATACATACCTCTCCCATTCTCCCAAGTTAACCTTTTACAGTACCCCTTAACAGCAATATAATAATTTATTTTAAAAGAGAATAGGTAAAATTGTTAAGCTAAAGTAATATTCTTATAAAACGGGTGCAAAGTAAGAAGTAGACTAAGGTTCAGATTTTCAAAGATATTTAGGCATCATCCTACAGGACTTTCTAGTAGTTCTCTTTATTACATTAGTCTGGCAAACTGCACAAATGATATCCTGTACATTTTACGAATCATCGTTTGAACTCAGTCAATAGACAGTGAAGAAAAATTGTTCAAATACTACTTAAGTATTAAGTAAATTGTATATACGCCACACAATACTGACGTAGTATGGGGTTAATTTTCAACATATTGCCTGGGAATTTGGCAATGTGACCCAAACTACTGTTAATGTTACCTATGATTCGTTTAAAATCAACAGAAGAGCTAAAATGTATTTTCAAATAAATCTTGCCAAAAGCTATTTTTACACTCTTCACGGAATAAGATCCTTGATAGCTCCCTCATTCCAAAGCTTCCTTCCTCTATGTTTTGAGACCAAAAAGAGAAATATTTATTGTAGTAAGAATTGTTTGTAGAATCAAATCCGCAGTATAGAAACAAACAATAACAGAAAATCAGTAAGTGGAAAAACAATTTAAAGGCTATTTTCATTTATACTGTTAGCCAAGTTTGATAAGGGATGTCACATAAGTTCTGGGGGGGGGAAATTTAATCATGACAATGTTTGATAAAATCCCCCGCTTCTGTTCTCCTGTGATTGCTCCAAGCCCTAGGATCTCCAGGCTCCCTTTAGTTTGTTTTTCTCATCTCTTCAACATGCTCAAGGGAAGGGAACTCGGCTCAGCATAAGCAAGTCAGTAAAGATGACAAACTTATGACTTGATTTTTAAAACCACTTAAAAGGCACGGGTTTTATCATGGAGATCAGTGTTTTGTATCACTAATTACCACTGCACTAATTACTGTCTGTTCTCTTTGTTTTGATTTCTTTTGCTATGTTTTAATAAAGTATGCTGCTTCCAAAAGTGTTAAAAATTGCTTGAATTGTTAAAGGTACATACAGAAAACTAAATACGTATGAAACCCTGCATCTTCCCTTACAGCGTATGTTCTAGTATACAACACCATACATGACCAACACTGTGTGCCCTACATTTCAGCTTATTTGCCAGACAAAATCAATTTTAGCTTTGCAAGGTGTTTGCAATGACTGTGAATCTGTGTCTCAGACTCTCTCTTTTCTGCTTCAAGTGATTTTCTATGATCCTCGCTTCTTTCAAGATTCCATCAAGCTCTTGTACGTAAGAAGCATCCGTTGCCGCTCTCTCACTTAATTGGAAAAAAACCTAATGTTAAACTAAATACTTGAAAATATTAACATTCTCAACTACTACTGATATTTGGAATTGCTTTAATGCTCTATTTATAAATCAGTTGTCTATCAGTCAGTGGAATATATGACTAAATTAACTCTTCAGTTTCACAGACTAAATAGAGAAGTTTGTTATTTCAGAATTTAGGGTTAATTTTTTCCTTCTGCAGTTTCTTGACACTGCAGACACTTCACCACATCATATCCCACCTTTATCTACCAATCATCTAGGTATTTATATTAGCACTCATCGTTGTAATATCCAAATGCCTTACATCAGTTAAAAAATAAACCATTAACAATATTTCTGTCTTCCTGTCCTGGCAGGTTTTTTATCTTGTTTTTTCAATAAAAAGAACTGAGTGTATTTATATTCCAGTGTCAGCATGTAGGAAGGCTAGGGCAAAAAGATGGATTTTGTATTTTGTTCTGAAGTTAAAAATAAAGTTTTGTGATCAATCTGGCAATACTCTAACACTAGTCAGAACTATGAGTTTGCATCAAGGGGAGAATTACACCCAATACAGCGGAAAGCATTAACCCATCAAACCACATTGCATCCTATCCACATCTCAAGGTTGGCAGGTAGTTAGACTAAAAGTATTTTAAGAAACAAGAATTATCTCAGGTTATTTTAAGTATATAAAAATTGTACAAAGAGTTTAAAGCTGACTTGCCTTAAAACATGGGCATATTTTGACAACAGGTTATTAATTTCCTTGTTCATATCTGTTAATACAAATATTTATTTTATTTCAAAGGCTTGAATTGAGTGAGTCATGTCAACATTTATATGTTTGAGTAAATCTGAATATTTTTAATACATCACCATTTAAAACCTTTTCCAGTGCTTCAGGTTTGTAAAGTGACTGTGAGCTTTCAGAAAGAGCCAAGTCTGGTCTTTCCAGGGAGGACAACTGAGGACTTTCTGAAGCTTCATTCTAGTAACAAAACACATGGGAAAAAATGCATGGTAGTACAGGTTCTTAGAAATTTGAAACTTTGCAGTTTGGACCTGCATTTTGGATTTTATTTAAAATTAAGGTTATAGTATTGCTGACTTCATATGCAGCTTGTATTCTTAACCATGTGAGCGTACTATGCCTCCATCCTAAATCTGAACAGGTAATGTGATTATCAAGTTATAATCTGGTTCTGCTGTATAGACAAGACCTCATAAACCAGCTAGTCAGTTTTGCCTCCCTGGTATCTTGCCAAAGGACACTCTAAAGTGCACTGTACCAAATGAAAAAGCAACAATCCTCTGCTCTGAGCACCAACAGATGAGGCAGTATGAGATAGCTGCACAGATTTTCCCACAATGCCAACAGTTTTGAGTTTTGGATAGGCCCGGCCGGTGGCTGTGCTGCAAAATGCTACATTAACACACAATAAAATGAAAAAACACAAGAGACCTAACTATACAGACTGGTCCTGTCTTCCCTGAGTACTTGAGTACTTAAAAAAAACAACGAGCATTATCAGAAGCTCAGAAAGATAATAAAGTTTACCATGTTCAAGATGGCACTTGAACTCCTGGCACTATTATTCCAATCAGAATAAGAGGTAACAATGAAATTTCAAATTCCCACCTGCTAGAAAGCAAGCTGATTCATGGGGATGGATGAAATTAAAATCTGTTTTCAATACTGAGTTGAGATATTTGAGTGGTTCAACAGACAACCTGATTCTATGCAACCTGAAGTTTTGCTTTCTATCAGGATAAGCCCTACAGAGAAGTGCAGCTGTAAGTAAGTCAAATTTTGTTTGTCGTGAAAAGCAAAAGCTTTATTCTGTGATCTCCTAATGCACTCAGGAAAACCGTACAACTCTTCTGTAGTTTACATGGAGTGAGATGGCGGTCTGAACCCTGTTCCTATTGGACAGTTATCCATGGCAGTCTCAGTGAAGAGAGCACAGACTGAATGGGCATTTTAACTGAGCTCCCCTCATCCCTGGAAGGGTTCTCCTGTCCATTCCTCTCCCCTACCAAAGTCAGAGAAAACCACTCACCTCCATCTCCTTTCTACGCTTACTTCTATTTTCATCAACTTTTACTGTGTTACTTGTCATTGTTACCTGACAAAAAAATGTAATGTCACATTTGATGAGTAAAAATAAAAGACTGTAACATGAATTTTCAGCATAATGTGATCTCCATAGATTCTCACTTTATGAAGGTGAAACTAAAGCCCCAAGTAAAGGGTGGCAAGAGAAACACAACTGGATAAAGTAGGAACTGAAGAAACAATATGTCACAATGATTGTCTGCCACAACCTGCCAATCTACACACAGTAATTCAGACAGCATGAGTACAATTCCATACTCAAGCTCAGATGTCGTGAACCACACTGAGATGGAC
Source organism: Chelonoidis abingdonii (assembly GCF_003597395.2). NCBI lineage: Eukaryota > Metazoa > Chordata > Testudines > Testudinidae > Chelonoidis > Chelonoidis abingdonii. The sequence goes on along the minus strand of NC_133786.1, from coordinate 14,740,245 downwards.
ACCATACTGGCTATGGAGCTATTTGTACCAGAACCAGCAACTACCAGTGAAAAACATTACTATTTAAATCATGATCCTTTCGGCCAGCACTCAAAGCAGAACTCTCTGGGCTGCAGGGAAGGCAGCCTGGTCTTGTGGGGAGAGCCAGGGCCAAGAGTTGGGACTCCCGGGCTCTCTTCCTGGCTCTGGAAGAGCGGTCAGGTGGTTACCGCTGTGGGAAACAGACAGACAGGACTCCTTGGTTCTAACTTCAGCTTCACCCACTGTGGGGCCCCTCTCTATATGTTGAATGGGAATGGCACTCACCCACCCAGTGCACAGGGACCCGTGAGACTGAACAAGTTAGTGCCAGCAAAGCTTTGTGAGGTCTTTGGACAAAGGCGCTGGGAAGGGGCAAACGACTGTTATTATTCACTCCATTTCTAGCAAGCCTCTACCTTGACTGTGCAGCCTATAGGTGTGAACTGGGTTTGTGATGGGTCAAAACGCCACTCAATGCCCCATCTCGGAGGGGATTACCCCTCTTTAGGGAAAGCAGTGCCCACCCAGATCCTAATAATCCCCACACACACCTGGCTGCACCCCCATCACACACATACCCTTTCTACCCCACTACACCCCCGCAGCTCCACTTCCTGGAGGTCTTGGCATGCGGCCCCCCGTGACCCCCCAGACACCACAAAGTGCACCCCCACAGCTCTACCTCCAGTGGGGCTTGGTATGCAATAACCACTCAGGCCGTAGTGACCCCCTGTTAACACCTATCACTGCCCCCCCCCGCTTGCACACACTTCCCACCACGCTGCCCCCTCCCCCGCAAGCTGCACGCGCCCGGGCCTGAGGACGGGAGGGGGGGAAGAAGGCTCGCGCCGGAAGCGGCCGCTAACGGTTCCGCGCGCGGGCGTCGGGGCGGGGAGGGTCTGCACTTCGCACAGAAGCTGAGCCCCCCCGCGGCGAGCCCTGCCTAGTCAGCGGTGGAGTTACCCGCTCCCGCCGCCAGGGGGCAGCTGGGCACTGAGCGAGCCCTAGCCCCGGAGTGCGCCTGGGCTGGGGCTCTGGGGAGGCGGGGTTCGCAATGACACACACACACAGAAAGCCCTACAAACCCACAACCTCTCTCTCGACACACACACATAGACAGCCTACACCTCCACAAACGCTCTACACACACACACACAGACAGCCCTACACCCCACAACTCACACACACGACACACAGAACAGCCACACCCCACAAACCTCCAACACACAAGCACACAACACAACAGACAGCCTACACCGACAAACCTCACACACACAACACACACACATCACCACACAGCCCTACAAACACCCAAACCTCACACACACACACAACATCACACAGCCCTACAACCCACAAACTCACACAACACACACCAACAGCCCATCACCCACAAACCTCACACACCACACAAGCACACACACACCAGCCTACACCCAACCAAACCTCACACACACACCAGCCCTAGCACCACAACCCCCACACAACCCAGCCTATAACCCCAACCTAACACACGACACAACCACAACACCCAGCCTACATCCCCACAACCCGTCACACACACTCACACAACATCAGCCCTGACAACACCACAAACCTCCACACACACACACAGCACTACACCACACAACACCTCACACACACAACACACCAACACACAGCCCTACACCACAACCTCACACACACACCCCTACACCCACAACCCCCACAACCACAGCCCTACATCCCCAACATAAACCTACAGGACACCACACACACACACACACAGCCCTACACCCCCACAACCACCGCACAACACCAGCCCTAGCGACACCCACAAACCTCACACACAAGCACACACAGCCCTACACCCCCACAGAACTCCACACCACAGCACGCCGACACCCCACAACCCCCACAGCCTAACCCCAACAAACCTCACACACACACACAGCCTACACCCAGCAAAACCTCGCACAACACACAGCCCTAACACCACAACCCCCACACACACCAGCCCTACACCCCACAAGACCCCCCACACACAGCCCTACGCCCCAAAACTCTCGGCACACACACAAAACACACATCATCAGCCCTACACCCCCACAAACTCGCACACACACAGCCCTACACGCCCACAAACCACAGACACACACACCACACACAGCCTACAACCCCACAAACTGTCACACCCAGCCTAACC